>NW_024533184.1:0-122556 GCF_016097555.1 Gigantopelta aegis
GAAGGATCATAGTGGCTAGTGCTGGTATTACTTGTCTTCCCATAAGTCTAACTACTTTACGGGAATAGCGTGATAATATTATGATGAGTATTAGTAGAAACCAAACATAGCCTGGAAAGATAAACTGTAGCCCATGTCTTACTGCATGAACCCATACATCAATAAAACAAGTCTCAATACCCAGATCAAGATTGATCCAGGAAATGAACTGACTAGAAAATGAAATAGGCCGTGGACCTTTATGAAAGAAGATGTGTTGGCATATATTTTGACAACATTAGCATAGAAGATAAAGTCCATTTGATTGTACCCACAGAAACTGTTAAGTTTAAAGCAATGACAAAAGCTATCAATGCTTATACCAGCTAAAGCCAATAGAATGATAAGAGCTATGTACGTTATTAGAAATTGTCTACATTGTTAGAACCTAACATGAGAACTAAGTCCCCTTCAGAACCTTTTGTCCCAAAGGTATGCCAGATCGACTGTGAAGACATTGTGGATCAGAGAGATGATTTTAAATAAAACCATGCTATCATTGCAGTAATCAAAGGGGCAGTTTTCATAAACAATAAAACAGTTTGAATCATTTGATAACCCAATCCACAAATTTCCTTCTCTGATATGTTTCTGGGTATTAATGTCCACAAGATATTTCATTATCTCTAAGTAATTCACTTCGACATTCACAACTCCCACTATTCACTCAAACCCTATGGACAACGATCTATTGTAGCATAAATTATCTTAGCGAATGTGTCATTTAATGGATCAATTGTTTTTCAAGTGTAACATAGACTTGCGCTGTTCTTGAAAGTGCACTTGTTATATTGAACATATATTAAGTTCATACAGTTATGAGGACTTAGTTTTTTTAACATAGAATTCAATTTGTTTGGGTACTCTGTAATTGTACTGAACCAGATGTTTTTCCATTTTGTGATCCCCACAGCTGCTAATGATATATTGAATCTCCTTCCTGCAGAACAGTTTTAATTGTCGTGTCTCTTAGAGCAAACTGGTATTCCTGATTCACAAAAGCATATTTGTATAGGATCAGATGATACTACTATAGACCTGTCTTAGAGTGTAGTTAAAAATAGGTTAAATGACTCATTGCCTGAACAGGTATCCACATTACCACCATATAACACATCACCTGATATGCTAAGCACTATTGTTTTTATAAACTATAGCGCAGGCATGATGTCTCAAGGTGTAGCTAATATCTTGAAAAAAGCATTGGAAGTATTCGATTCTGTTAACAACTTGTGATACATATATTCCTCCTCCGAAACGTTTGGCATGATTATTAATAAATGATATATTAGATCTTTCTTTAAGTAAGAGATATGATGAATCATATAAAGCAATGCCTCCACCAGAAAATTCCAGAGTTGTTTACAAACTGATTATTTGTCATGAAGATTAATGAACTTCTAAAACTCATTAAACCAGTGGTATTATGGTTGCTGACTAAAACTTGGTCAAAAAGTAATATTAGAAACATACAATAAGAACACAGCGCCTTGGTATTGATCATCTCCTTGAATGAAATATGTGATTAGAATCAATATTGATCTTATTAAATAAAATATAGGAGGGATGCCAAATATTTTTGAACAGCAATAGTCACTCCTGACCCAGTATTACCAGTATTGTTGTATATGTATACAATTATATAAATGAGCTCTGCCACCATCATACCATAAAAAAACCAATCCTCCCACCCAACATAGCAACATTATGTGAAAAATTGGTGTTTTCAATAAAATCTCAACTTCAGCTTCTGTATCATAGTAATTCAAAGTCATACCACCTCCAATATATTCTCACTAATTTGAATAAATGCATTACCATAACTAATACTTGTATTGTTCATTACAAGAGATAAGTTTCCATTGGTATTTATAGCAAAATTTCCTCCAATGTATCCAATATTACCATAGAGAATAAACAAAGTCAATGTTAATTTGTAATTTGTATGCAGTGCTATGCATTCCAATACTGAGACCACCAGTATAAGTAGCATATGAAAAAACCATCAGTATAACATTCATCATTCAATCCAAATGAAAAGTTTGATCGTACAATATCTACTCCATACCAAGTTTCAGTATCCTTAGTATCACATATTCAAGATATGCATTTCCTTTTGTACAATTACCAGGCTGATGTTGATTTTGAGCAAAAAGATGAATCAGCTATGAGTACATTAAAAAGGCATTTTGAAAGAAAAGAGCCCAAACCTGAGCCATTCTGAACTGATATCCATTTCATTGTGGACATTATTAATATCATAAAAGTGTAAGCCGATGTTTGTTTGGAATTCACTATTACCTTGAACATACAATTTGTTACAGTTAACAATATTAATACAACTTGTGTACTATTAGAGAACATCATACCACCACTTTGTGTAAGGACCACACCTTATCACTGAGGTAGATTGCTTAACTGTCTCATGAAAGCCTTGTTCTATATGGACCCAGTCCCTGTAGAGTTATATTACTTACACCACTGATCTCCAATTTATTTTGTAGAGTATGAGTTCCTTCAAGGAAGTAGAAGACTGTATCATCAGTGAAGTAAGATGTAAAATTAGCAATGTAATAGGAAAGGTTATGACAAGGTTGTTCAGCTGAAGAACAAGATTCTCCATTAGGAGCTGCAGAGACATAATACTCAGAAGCAGTAACATATCCACTGTAGATATACAGTATAACTGATGTTATATAATAGATATGACACCAGCTCATGATAGCAATCTTAATAAGCAACTAGCCTAAAAGTAAGCATGTTGGAAATAAAGTCATCGTATCATTGATGTACGGAAGCTGAAAGTGGCCATCCATTTCTACTTGTAATCTCATATTCTACTTTGCAGTTTTCCAAATTCCAATTCTATTTTCTATTCTTTCATGGAATATTTACAACTAAAATCCTATACCCTCACCATAACTGGAACACGTCGCTTCGCTCCATTCTAAGAGACGGCTCGCGATGCTCGCTTCACTTTATTGAGCTCCACTGCAGTGAAGCGCGAGCACTGTGAGCTGTCTCTTAGCGAAGCGACGTTGTTCCAGTTAAGGTGAGGGTATAGGATTTTAGTTGTTAAATATTCCATCGAAGAATAGAAAATAGAATTGGAATTAGAATATTCTTGGAAAACTTCAAAGTAGAATATGAAATACGAAGTAGAAATGGATGATCGCCTTCTGCTTCCGTATTGATACATTACTTACTTGTTAAAAGAGGTACACTAGCAGCACAATACCAGTGAAAAAAAGTTAGATTTTTGCCAGATAAAACTCATGTGATAGTTTGATAGTTAACACAGATATATGGCTTTAATGAAGTCTCGAAATCAATTGAACCACAAGGGCACAGACTCCCACACGCTAAAGTTTTTGTTAACGTGTATGGTGTGTATCAAAATGACAAGGACGACGTGGACAAATGAAACCTCGTCCTTGGTAAGTCACCGAGTAGCCTCTTAACACAGTGATGGAAATGAGTACTTTAGCCAATGTTTAGTTTTAAGATAGTTATCAATTAATATCAAAATCTCTCAACTATATTTTAAAAAACTCAGTTTATTTTAATTCCTAGAAACGATAGAGACCATATCATCTTATCTGACTACCTATTATAATTCTGTTTATTCGCCTCCAGTTTGAGCACATTTTGTAATGCTATCACTCAAACTTGTATTTATAATAATTTTATTTAATATGTTATTAGCTCATGCTGTCTTCCAACTTCAATGTCTTGATACATCATGCAATTATAGTAACACACTGTAGTATAATAAATTCGATTCAATTATATAGTGAGTGTCCTTGTAGAGTTTAAACTGTGTTATCATATATAAAATAAAACAGCATAACAATATTGGTCAAGCAATAGTTATATTAATATATATATATATGTATTAATACTAATGATGTCATTGTCATAACTATCACATGATATGATCTGACCTCTTAAATGAAAACTAAATAATCATTCATTGTTAATATACATTCAGTTAAGTCCATATATAAACATCACATTATCAAAAATCACACTTTATTTAATACTATATAAAATATATACATTAACAAGTCAAATAATACATCTACTGAAATATATTGCCAGAATTCATTTCTTATAAGGAATGTTATCTTCATCATAAAGCAGAGGTTCACGTATGTCTGCTGTAACAGACTCTGGAATACTAATAGCTGAAGACAATGTCAAGAGATTTATTTTACTATCATTATCATTGCTTGGAATGTCAGATTTCATTTTGATTGACTGTTGTATTCGCTCTTGTAAACGAGTCTTTAAAAATCGATTCCAGATATGATAGATTATAATACCACAGAATACTACAAAATGCTAGTGATATTAAAAACTATTGTTGATACTTGTCTTTTTGAAATGGTTAAGGTTTGTGCATTTATATAAGCCAATAAGATTAAGAATGAAGAAAAGCTCCAGACAAACAAAAGGAATTTGTCGATATACTCCTCTCAAAGGGATATACATGAAGTTAATAACAATTAAAATAGATGTCAACACATCCAAGCTTACAGTAGCCTTAGTATCTACAGACACAACCACTTCTAAGACAACACGAAACTAGTAGTAAAAATCCAGTCCAAAATCGACACTTGTCCTTATATGGACCTCCATATGCATCAAAGAAATGTTTCATATATGTTGACACCTTTTTGCAGCACATATATTTTGTACTAATATAGTTTAACAAAGTATTATTGATTTTCTTAAAAGAACTCTGTTTTCAAGATTGAGAGTCAAATTATATAGACAGTATACAGGATGTGGTTAAACTAAGTAAACATACATTTAATTAAGCAACTAAAAATCATAATAATAATACATTCATTACACTCCTCCTTGATTCATAGTTGATAATTAACTAGTCCGAGTTTATCTCAATGCTTCAAAACGAGGTTTCGGTACAGCCTTGGTAAAAACATCAGCTAACATATCTTTACTTGCACAGTATGATATTCGAATTAGACCAGACTGAACAGATTCTCTTACAAACTGGTGTCTGATGTCAGTATGTTTTGTTCTCTTGTGTCCAACTGGGTTTCTGGTCATAGCTATAGTACCCTGGTTATCTTCTCGTATTTCAATTGGTTCTTGATTTTCAGCATGTAAATCATTTAGTAATCTTTTAAGCCATATAGCTTCTTGAGTAGCTGATCCTAATGACATAAACTCCGCCTCTGAGGTAGACAGTGCTACTGTTGGTTGTTTTTGACTAAGCCAGCTAATGGCTCCCCCAGCCATAACAAATACATTTTTCTGTGGTAGAGTGACGATGTTTAAATCATTTGCCCAGTCAGCATCTGAGTATCCAATTATTTCTTGACCGTGAATTTGTATTGTAGTGAGAGATTGATAGTACCCTTAAGGTAACGAAGTATTCTCTTTACAGCAGTTAAAGTGTGCAACAGTTGGTGATGAATTGTATCGTGATACAACAGCAATAGAGTGCGATATGTCCGGTCATGTTGCTCTTGCCAAGTGTAATATACTGCCAACCATGGACTGATAGAGAATCGAGTCAACTGTCTTACTGTAACCATTATCTTCAACTAGTTTGACGTTAGAGTCCATTGGTGTGGCAACAGTATTAGTGTCAGATAGTCCATATTTCTCCAGTAAACGGTGAATATATGGCTTTGGCACATGTAAAGACTGTCTTTGGTTCTGTAAAAATTAATACCGAGGCAATAATATAACTCACCAAGGTCTTTCATTTTAATGTTGATGTCAATAATTTCTTTAATCATCTCATTTCTTCATCTGGTTTCTGTAATGGCAATTAGATCATCAACATAAATGGCAATTATTTCAACTTTCTGATTCTTCCTTCGAGTAAATATACAAGGATCTGCTCCACTTTCTTCAAAACCTAGAGATTTAACATGTTGAGTGAGCTTTTCGTTCCAGCATCGTGGAGATTGTTTAAACTGTACAAAGATTTTTTGAGTTTACATACCAATTTTTCTTTTCCTTTCTGTACACATCCTGGAGGTTGCTCCATATATATATCTTCATTCAGATCACCATTAAGAAATGCTGTGATAACATCCATCTGGTGTATCTTCATTCTTTTCTCTACTGCATAAGCGAGTATTTGCGAATTGACGAATAGTGAGCAACTGGAGCAAATGTTTCCTCGTAATCAATACCATACTTCTATGTGTATCCTTGTGCTACGAGACGACCTTTGAACCGCTCAATACTTCCTTGTCCATTATATTTTACCTTAAATATCCATTTAGAGCCAATAGCCATTCTTCCTTCTGGTAACCGAACTAAGTCCCAGGTATCATTTTCGAGTAATGATGCATATTCTGCATCTGTCGCTTCTTTCCACTCTTTAGAGTTATGGCTTTGAAACGCTTCTTCAATAGTAGCTGGTTCTACAATCTCGCTAGCTTGATCACATGCCTGGTTGGCATAATCATCATGTCCATAACGAACTGGGGGTTTTCGTGATCTTTCAGATCGGCGTGGTGGTTGTGAGGTTGGTTTTCATCTTGTGCAGGAGTGATTTGTTGTTGACTAGGTGCTGTGGGTAAGGTAGGTTGCTCCTCCTGGTCTAATAATTCTTGATTCTCCTCTTGCACCTCAACCTCCCTTTCAACTAACATTTCCTCATTATCTATCTCTGTATTTGTCTCTTCTATAGACTCACAGTTATTAATTTCTTTTCCACCATAGTCATTCTCATTAAAGATGAGGTCATGTCTGACATAGCACCTCCTTTTCTCCTCATCAAAGACTCTGTAATTCATTGTTGTTTCAGTGTAACCAATGAACCGGAGCTTGTGGGCTTTCTTATCAAGCTTCTTTGGATTGCCTTCCCAGACATGGGAGTAGACAACACACCCAAAAACTCTTATATGTCTCAGGTCAGGTTTCTTTCCAAACCACAATTGGTAAGGGGTGAACTTTGACTGGAGTGCTGTTGTCACCATCCTATTTCTCAAATAAGATGCTGTAGATATGGCTTCAGCCCAAAGCGAGTTAGGAAGCTTTGCATGTATTAACATTGATTTAGCAGCTTCCATGAGGGTTCTGTTGAACCTCTCAGCAGTCCCGTTCTGTTGTGGTGAATGTGCTGCTGTAAATTCCTTTTGAATTCCATTCTCTAAGTTAAACTCTTCAGAGGTATACTCTCCACCTCTGTCAGCCCTTAGTGCTTTGATAACATGATTTGATTCCTTCTCTACTTCAGCTTTAAATTCCTTAAACTTTTCTAAAGCCTGTGACTTGTATCTCATAAAGTAACATCTACAGTAACGGGAATGATCATCGATAAAAGTAATAAAATACCTGCTACCTCCAATTGATTCGGAGTGGGTGGTGTGGTTTTCTTTGCATCTTTGCTTCTACACAAGCCTCACAGAAATCATACTTGCCATTAGATGGTATGTCGATACCATTAGCAATAGTACTCAGCTGTCGTAATTGTTGAATATTGACATGTGCTAGTCGTTTATGCCATAGATTGGTTTTCTGGTTATCCTCTTTAGTAACATGAGCAGCTTGTCTTAAACATGGTACTATCTTACAGTCTAACTTGTACAGTTTTCCTACAGGTGATCCAACACAACCAGTCAATTTCTTTTGCTACGTATCCAGCACCTTCTTCCAAATGATGTTACGTTTCCATTGGACGCTGCTTCTCTAACACTAAATAAATTGGTTGAGAGTTTTGGAACATACAGTACATTGTTCAACCATCCAGTAAATCGTTTATGGTTTGGTAGTTGGGGAGATAACTTTAATACTTCCGGTTCCTAATGCGTTCACGGTATGACCATCCCCCAATCCCACTAACTCAGGAGTATCGTTGGAAGGTCATATGTCAACTAGCTCCAGAGTCTATTATCCAGCCTTCATCTTGTGCTTCGGCTGTCAATGCAGTAGCTTCGTGAGCAATGAACATGACCTGTGGCTCAGAATCTGATTCAGAAGGAACACTGCTATCTGTCTTTTCTCCTGTTCTATCTGTTGTGTGTTCAGCGTGATGCTTTGGCCGCCAACGGCCACGATACTGTTTCTTCTTGGTTTGCTCAGGCAGTGACCTTCTGCAGTCTCTCTGGAAATGACCTACTTCTCCACACCTATAGCACCGTCTGTCTCCTCTATATCCGACTCTTAGTGCCGAATCTCTGCCAGACTTTGTCTCACCACTGGCTCCACTACTCTGCCTTTGTTCCTCGTCTAGCAATGCTTGCTTTACAAATATAAGGGTTAGTTCAGCATTCCCCTTGCAAGTAGGGCTGTCACCAACGTTGGGTAACTCTCCTGAACGCTTCGCAATAACATTGCTACCTTGTTTAACTCACTAATTTCTCTTCAAGGGCAGTTAACTGGTCTACTAGTTCATCTAGCTGTCTCAAATGGTCACGAATTGATCTCCTTTCTTCATTCGAAGACCATACAGTTGCATCAACACGTTAACTTTGTTACTGACTGTCTTTCTCTCGAATAATTGACACAGTGTATTCCACATTTCTTTTTGGATCTTTGCACTTCATAACTGCTGGGATGTTTCTCTGTCCTATACATTGAAGTATGGAGTAGAACGCTTTCTGTCTATTTGCCTCATACCCTTGAGCAGAGGAATTTGCTGTACCGGTAACAAACTCCCATTGGCTAGCTGCCTTCAGTGCATGAGTCACCTGGAACTTCCAGACTAGCCAATCTTTATCATTGTTCAATTGAGGTATGTTACCAAAAAGTCTGTCGTTATTACTCATGGTTCAGCTAGAGGATCCTGGGCTCATAACCTGTACTAATATAGTTTAACAAAGTATTATTGATTTCTTAAAGGAACTCTGTTACAAGATCGAGAGTCAAATTATATAGACAGTATACAGGATATGGTTAAACTAAGTAAACATACATTTAATTAAGCAACTAAGAATCATAATAATAATACATTCATTACATATTTTGATAATGGTCCTTAAAGTAATGGTATTGTTAGAAGGTAGAAGGTGTATGGAACAATTAGAAACATGATTACAGCCAGTGAGAACAGCGATATGACAACCTTTTAGATATGGTGCAGTAGCATCAACATACCATGACTTGAATGTGACATTATTCTCACCACTACATGAAACATCAGTGTAACGAAGGACCAGAAAAACAGTGCATATCAGTTTTGGTGTATGAGAGAGAAGGATCATAGTTGCTAATACTGGAATTGCTTGTCTTCCCACAAAGTCTAACTACTTTGCTAGAATATCTTAATAATATTATGATGAGTATTAGTAGAAACCAAACATACCCTGGAAAGATAAACTGTAGCCATGTCTTACGGCAAGAATCCATACCATCAAAGAAACAAGTCTCAATACCCAGATCAAGATTGATCCAGGAAATAAACTGACTAAGTATATGAATAGGACCTTCAGGAAAGAAGATAGGTTTTGACAACATATATTTTGACAACATTAGCATAGACTTTAAGTCCATTGATTGTACCCACAGACACAGTTAAGTTTAAAGCAATAAAAAAGCTACCAGTGCTATACCAGCTAAAGCAAATGGAATGATAACAGCTATGTAGCTGTTAGTACATTGTCCACATGATTGGAACCTAACATGAGAGACTAAATCCTTTTTGCATTGTCCACAGAGTATGCCAGAATGGTTGAGAAGACATTGTGGATCAGGAGAAGTTACTTCAAAATAAACTGTTCCATCATTGCAGTAATCAAAGGGCAGTTTGGATGAACAATAAGACAGTTTGAGTCACTTTCATAACCAATCCACATATCACCATCTCTAGTTATAATTTGAGTGTTAATATCACAAGTTATTGCAGGTGGTTAATTAATTCAGATTTACATGCACAAGTATTATTTGTAATATCTAATGGATAACCAATTGGACAGGACTTAATTGTTATATCAATGACTTTAGCTTGAAAGTCATGAAAACTTTCATCAATTGAATTTTTATATTGACATTAATAGTTGTCAAACTTAACAGATCAGGATTTGCACTTAACTTCAAGGTAACATTGGTACAAGTAGCATTTAGCATACTATTAAAAGAAGTCCACTAGTAATCAATAAAGGTCACAAAGGATGATTATACAAGTCACAGATTATATTTGATAGTTATATAATAATATACTAATAATATAGTCCTTGTAGTATGGAGTGCATAGTACTAATAACACATATACATAAAATAAACAGATTATTGTTTATATTTATGGTTTATATTACAATATGTGGGTGTATTAAAACACTCACTAAAGTCATGTACCACCACTGCTAACATATATCAGTTATAATAAAGCAGTCATATGATGAATAGGATAAGTAGTGACCTGTACATTTTTAAAGTTAATATGATGTCAGTTTGGATTATATTACTATTAAGTTATTTTGATCCATTCATGAATATTATTTGGTTTAAATAAATCCATTTATAATATGAATTAAAACATTATTAGTTCTGACCATTAGTTATATAAGCAGTTAATCTCACAAAGAGTAATAAATACAATATCATGTTTACTTCTTATATCAAAATAACTTTGCTACATACAATCAGTATTATCATATATTAGTTAAATCATTCAATAAATTATTACAATGATATATAATTGTTTATTATCATAATTTCCCTCTTAAATGTTATGATACATACCTTTGACAATAAATTAGTTGATTATAATTAAACTATTAATAATAAAACAGCTTTTATTGACAAAAAATACAAATAATCAGTGAATGAAATCTAATAATCATTCATTGTTAGTATACACTCAGTAAAGTACATGTATAAATATCATATTATCAAAAATCACACTCTATTTAATACTATATAAAATACATACATTAACAAGTCAAAAATAATATATCTACTGAAATACATTGTCACATTTCATTTCTTATGAAGAATTTCATTTTGATCATCAAGCAGAGGTTCACGTAACTCTGGCATAATAGAATATGTGATATTATTAATGAAGATATCTTTAGTTCTATTTCATTATCATCATCAGATGGAATATTGGACTGTGTTTTAAACAATTTTTTAATTCGCTCTTGTAAACGAGACTTTAAAAATCGATCCAGACATGATAGATCAAAATACCACAGAATACTACAGATGTTAGTGATATTTAAAACTATAGTAATCACTTGTTCTTTTAAATTCATGTTTTCATTAGAAGTATGTCCATAGTAGAAGCCAATAAAATAAGGTTAAGAATGAAGAAAAGCTCCAGACAAGCCAAAGGAAGTTGTCGATATACACCCCTCAAAGGGAGATACATGAAGATAATAACAACTAAAATAGATGTTAACACATCCAAGCTTACAATAGCTTCAGTATCTACAGAAACAACTAGCGCTAAGACAACACGAGCTAATAGTAAAAATCCAGTCCAAAAAACGACACTTGTCCTTATATGGTCCTCCATATGCATCAGAAAATGGCTCATATATGTTGACAACTTTTGATAACACATATATTTTGATAAAGGTCCTTGAAGTAATGGTAATTTTAGAAGATAGAAGGTGTATGGAACAATTAGTAAAAAGAGTATAGCCAGTGAGAACAGGAACAATGGTATGTGGCAACTCTTAGATATGGTACAGTAGCGTCAATATACCATAACTTGAATGTGTCATTATTCTCTCTTTACATGGAACATTGATGTAATGAAGGACCAAAAAAACAGTGCGTATCAGTTTGGTGTACGAGAGAAGGATCATAGTGGCTAGTGCTGGTATTACTTGTCTTCCCATAAGTCGAACCACTTGCTAGAATAACGTGATAATATTATGATGAGTATTAGTAGAAACCAAACATAGCCTGGAAAGATAAACTGTAGCCATGTCTTACTGCAAGCACCCATACCATCAATGAAACAAGTCTCGATACCCAGATCAAGATTGATCCAGGAAATGAACTGACTAAGAAAATGAAAATAGGACCTTCAAAAAAGAAGATATGTTCATATATTTGATAACATTAGCATAGAATATAAGACCATTGATTTGTACCCACAGAAACTGTTAAGTTAAAGTAATGACAAAAGCTACAATGCTATACCAGCTAAAGCAAATGGAATGATAAGAGCTATGTAGTTATTAGAACATTGTCTACATTGATTGGAACCTAAAATGAGACTAAGTCCTTCAGAACATTGTCCACAAAGTATGCCAGATCGACTGTGAAGACATTGCAGATCAGGAGAGATGATTTTAAATAAAACCATGCTATCATTGCAGTAATCAAAGGGGCAGTTTTCATAAACAATAAAACAGTTTGAATCATTTTGATAACCAATCCATAAATTTCCTTTCTTAACATGGTCTGGGTATTAATGTGACACGATATTTCATTATCTCTAAGTAATTCACTTCTACAACCACAAGTCCACTATTCAACTCAAACCTATTGGACAAGACTCTATTGTAGCATAAATTATCTTAGCGAATGTGTCATTTATTGCTGTTGGAAGTGTAAGCCTAGTTCTATATGACCCAGTCCCTGTAGAGTTATATTACTTACATCACTGATCTCCAATGTATCTTGTAGAGTATGAATTCCCTCTAGGAAGTAGAAGACTGTATCATCAATGAAGTAAGATGCAAATCATCAATATAGTGGGAAAGGTTATGACAAGGTAGATGAATAGAAGGGCAAGATTCTCCATTAGGAGCTGCAGAGACATAATACTCAGAAGCAGTAACATATCCACTGCAAAAGTAACAACTGATGTTATATAATAGATATGACACCAGCTCATGATATAACAGTATTAGATGATCTTAAAGAGTAACTAGCATAAGAAATAAAGTCATAATAAATAATATGATACATTACTTACATCTTAAAAGAAGTCCACTAGTAATCAATAAAGGTCACAAAGGATGATTATACAAGTCACAGATTATATGATAGTTATATAATAATGACATAATATACTAATAATATAGTCCTTGTAGTATGGAGTGCATAGTACTAATAACACATATACATAAAATAAACACAGATTATTGTTTATATTTTATGGTTTATATTACAATATGTGGGTGTATTAAAACACTCAACTAAAGTCATGTACACACTGCTATCATATATCAGTTAGTCATATGGTGAATAGGATAAGTAGTGACCTGTACATTTTAAAGTTAATATAATGTCAGTTTGGATTATATTACTATTAAGTCATTTGATCCATTCATGAATATTATTTGGTTTAAATAAATCTATTATATAATATGAATTAAAACATTATTAGTTCTGACCATTAATTATATAAGCAGTTAATCCCACAAAGAGTAATAAAAAACAATATCATGTTTACTTCTTATATCAAAATAACTTTGCTACATACAATCAGTATTATCATATATTAGTTAAATCATTCAATCAATTGTTACAATGATATATAATTGTTATTATCATAATTTCCCTCTTAAATGTTATGATTACATACCTTTGACAATAAATTAGTTGATTATAATTAAACTATTAATAATAAAACAGCTTTTATCGACAAAATACAAATAGTTATTATTAATAGCAAATGAAAACTAATAATCATTCAATGTTAGTACACACTCAGTAAAAGTACATGTATAAACATCATATTATCAAAAATCACACTCTATTTAATACTATATAAAATGCATACATTAACAAGTCAAATAATATATCTACTGAAATACATTGTCACATTCATTTTCTTATGAATAATGTCATCTTGATCATCAAGCAGAGGTTCACGTAAACTGGCATAATAGAATATGTGATATTATTAATTGAAGATATCTTTAGTTCTATTTCGTTATCATCATCAGATGGAATATTGGACTGTGTTTTAAACAATTTTTTAATTCGCTCTTGTAAACGAGACTTTAAAATCGATCCCAGATATGATAGATAAAAATACCACAGAATACTACAAATGTTAGTGAGTGACACTAAAATTTTAGTAAACACTTCTTTTTTAAATTCATGTTTTCATTAGAAGTATATCTATTAGTAGAAGCCATTAAAATAAGGTTAAGAATGAAGAAAAGCTCCAGACAAGCCAAAGGAATTTGTCGATATACTCCCCTCAAAGGGAGATACATGAAGGTAATAACAACTAAAATAGATTTTAACACTTCCAAACTTAGAGTAGGTTCAGTAATTGTAGACACAACTAGCGCTAAGACAACACGAACTAATAGTAAAAATCCAGTCCAAAAACGACACTTGTCCTTATATGGGACCTCCATATGCATCAGAAAAAAGCTTCATATTGTTGACAACTTTTGACAACGCATGTATTTGATAGAGGTCCTTCAAGTAATGGTATAGTAAGAAGATAGGAAGTGTATGGAATAATTAGTAAAATTAATACAGCCAATGACAACAGAAACAATGGTATATGACAACGTCCTAGATATGGTACAGTAGCGTCAACATACCATAAATGGAATGTGACATTATTCTCTCCCTTACATGGAACATTAATGTAATGAAGGACCAAGAAAACAGTGCGTATCAGTTGGTGTACGAGAGAAGGATCATAGTGGCTAGTGTGGTATTACTTGTCTTCCCATAAGTCGAACCACTTTACTGGAATAACGTGATAATATTATGATGAGTATTAGTAGAAACCAAACATAGCTGGAAAGATAAACTGTAGCCATGTCTTACTGCATGAACCCATACCGTTAATGAACAAGTCTCAATACCCAGATCAAGATTGATCCAGGAAAAAAAGAGATTTAAATGAATAATAATAAAAAAGTGAAAAAACAGCTATCCAAATTACCACCATATAACGCATCACCTGATATGTTAGCACTATTGTTTATAAAAGATAAGTGAGCTTGAGGCTCATGATGTCATCAAAGGTTAAATTAATCGGTTGAAAAAAGCATTGGAAGTATCATTTCTGTTAATGACTTGTTCACAAAATTCACAAAAACGTATTTGAATGGGATCAGATGATATTACTGATAGACTTGTATTTTGCTGAGTGTACATGTAGGTTAAAAATAGATTTCAATAAATAACTGTCCTAACAGGTATCCACATTACCACCATATAACGCATCACCTGATATGTTAGCACTATTGTATATTAATATAAAGGGAGGCATGTTGTAATTATTGTTGTAACTAATCACTTGAAAAAAGATTGTAAGAATTCATTCCTGTTAAGACTTGTGATAAATATATTCCTCTCCCAAAATGTTTGGCAACTTTATTAATAAATGATATTTTAGAACTTTCGTTTAAGTACCAGATATGATGTATCATATAAAGCAATGCCTCACAGAAATCCCAGAGTTGTTTACAAACTGATTATTTGTCATGAAGAGTAACGAACTTCTAAAACTCATTAAACCAGTGGTATTATGATTGATGACTAAAACTTGGTCAAAAGTAATATTAGAAAAACATACAATAAGAACACAGCAGCTTGATATTGCTCATCTCTCTTGAATGAATATGTGATTAAAATCAATATTGATTTTATTAAAAATAAAATATAGGAGGGACTCCAAAATATGTTAGAAACAGCAATAGCCATCCTGATCCAGTATTACCAGTATTGTTGTATAATACAATTATATAAATGAACTATGCCACCATTATACCATGTGAAAAACACATCCTCCACCCACCATAGCAAACATTATGTGAAAAATTGGAATTTTCAATAAAAATCTCAACTTCAGCTTTTGTCTTCTTGTTAAGATTATTATAGTAGTTGGCAAAACTCATACCACCTCCACTATATTCATCACTAATTTTTGAATAAATGCATTACCATAAATAATACTTTTATTGTTTCAATACAAGAGATTAAAGTGTCCAGTTGGTAATTATCCAAAGATTTCCTCCATCATATCCAATATTACCATAGAGAATAACAGAGTCAATGTTAATTTGTAATTTGTATGCCATGTTCTCTATTTCAATACTGAGACCACCTGCAAAAAAGTCTGAAAAGTCATTTATCCAAGTTTATATTCAATCCAAATGAAAAGTTTGATCGTACAATATCAACTCCATACCAATTTTTAGGATTCTCGTTATCATTATTTAAGATATGCATTGCCTTTTGTACAATTACCAGGATGATGTTGATTTTGAGCAAAATGATGAATCAGTTATGAGTACATTAAAGGCATTTGAAGAAAGAGCCCCAAACCTGAGCCATTCTGAACTGATATCATTTCATTGTGACATTATTAATATCATATAAAAAAGTGTAAGCCGATGTTTGTTGTAATTCATTATTACACTTTAAACACACAATTTGTTATTGTTAAACAATGTTAATACAAACTTGTGTACTATTAGAGAATATCATACCACCACTTGTGTAAGGACCACACCTATCACTGAGGTAGATTGCATAACTGTCTCATGAAAGCCTTGTCTATATGACCCAGTCCCTGTAGAGTTATATTACTTACACCACTGATCTCCAATTTATCTTGTAGAGTATGAGTTCCTCTAGGAAGTAGAAGACTGTATCATCAGTGAAGTAAGATGCAAAATCATTAGTATAGTAGGAGAGGTTATGACAATGTAGATGAATAGAAGGGCAAGATTCTCCATTAGGAGCTGCAGAGACATAATACTCAGAAGCAGTAACATATCCACTGTTAGATATACATTATAACTGATGTTATATAATAGATATGACACCAGCTCATGATATGACAGTATTAGGTGATCTTAAAGAGTAAACTACCATAAGAAATAAAGTCATAATAAATAAAATATCAATGATACATTACTTACATCTTAAAAGAAGTCCACTAGTAACCAATAAAGGTCACAAAGGATGATTATACAAGTCACAGATTATATTGATATTATATAATAATGACATAATATACTATTAATATAGTCCTTGTAGTATGGAGTACATAGTACTAATAACACATATACATAAAAATAAACAGATTATTGTTTATATTTATGGTTTATATTACAATATGTGGGTGTATTAAAAACACTCACTAAAGTCATGTACACATGCTATCATATATCAGTTATAATAAGCAGTCATATGGTGAATAGGATAAGTAGTGACCTGTACATTTTAAAGTTAATATGATGTCAGTTTAATTATTGTACTATTAAGTCATTTTGATCCATTCATGAATATTATTTGGTTAAATAAATCCCATTATAATATGAATTAAAACATTATTAGTTAGCAACCATTAGTTATATAAGCAGTTAATCCCACAAAGAGTAATAAATACAATATCATGTTTAGTTCTTATATCAAAAATCTTTGCTACATACAATCAGTATTATATATATTAGTTAAGGCATTCAATCAAGTGTTACACGGATATATAATTGCTCATTATCATAATTCCCTCTTAAATGTTATGGATTACATACCTTTGACAATAAATTAGTTGATTATAATTAAACTATTAATAATAAAACAGCTTTTATTGACAAAATACAATAGTAATGATTAATCAGCAAATGAAAACTAATAATCATTCAATGTTAGTATACACTCAGTAAAGTATATGTATAAACATCATATTATCAAAAATCACACTCTATTTAATACTATATAAATGCATACATTAACAAGTCAAATATATATCTACTGAAATACATTGTCACATTCATTTCTTATGAATAATGTCATCTTGATCATCAAGCAGAGGTTCACGTAACTCTGGCATAATATAATATGTGATATTATTAACTGAAGATATCTTTAGTTCTATTTCATTATCATCATTAGCTGGAATATTGGACTGTGTTTTAAAACAATTTTTTAATTCGCTCTTGCAAATGGACTTCAAAAATTGAATCCCAGACATGATAGATCAAAATACCACAGAATACTACAAATGCTAGTGATACTAAAACTTTAGTTGTGACTTGTCCTTTTAAATTCATGTTTTCATTAGAAGTATGTCCATTAGTAGAAGCCAATAAATAAGGTTAAGAATGAAGAAAAGCTCCAGACAAACCAAAGGAAGTTGTCGATATACTCCTCTCAAAGAAGATACATGAAGATAATAATAACTGAAATAGATGTCAACATATTCAAGCTACAGTCCTCTTAATATCTATAGACACAACCAGTGCTAAGACAACACGAGCTTGTAGTAAAAAATCCAGCTCCAAAAACGACACTTGTCCTTATATGGACCTCCATATGCATTAGAGAAAGGCTTCATATATGTTGACAACTTTTGGACAGCACATGTATTTTGATAAAGGTCCTTCAAATAATGGCATTTTAGAAGGTAGAAGATGTATGGAACAATTAGTAAAATGAGTACAGCCAGTGAGAACAGGAAAAATGGTAGATGACAACCTTTAGATATGGTACAGTAGCATCACATACCATAAATGGAATGTGACATTATTCTCACCACTACATGAACATTAGTGTAATAAAGACCAGGAAAACAGTGCGTATCAGCTTGGTGTATGAGAGAAGGATCATGGTGGCTAGTGCTGGAATTACTTGTCTTCCCACAAGTCGAACCACTTTGCTGGAATATCGTGATAATATTATGATGAGTATTAGTAGAAACCAAACATAGCGCTGGAAAGATAACTGTAGCCATGTCTTACTACAAGAATCCATACCATCAAAGAAACAAGTCTCAATACCCAGATCAAGATTGATCCAGGAAATAAACTGACTAAGAAATGGTATAGGACCTTCAGAAAAGAATATTGGTTCATCATATTTGACGCAACATTAGCATAGAATATAAGTCCATTGATGGTACCTACAGACACTGTTAAGTTTAAAACAATGACAAAAAGCTACCAGGCTATAACCAGCTAAAGCAAATGGAATGATAAGAGCTATGTAGTTATTAGTACATTGTCCACATTGATTGGAACCTAACATGAGACTAAGTCTTTTGCCACATTGTCCACAGAGTATGCCGAAATGATTGCGAAGACACTGTGGATCAGGAGAGGTGATTTTAAAATGAACTGTTCCAAATTTTACAATAATCAAAGGGGCAGTTTTCATAAACAATAAGACCAGCCAGATCATTTTCATAACCAATCCACATGTCACCTTCTCTAGTTATAATTTGAGTGGTGATATCACAAGTTATTGCAGGTGGTTTAATTAATTCAGATTTACATGCACAAGTGTTATTGTAATATCTAATTGGAAATCCAATTGGACAGGACTGAATGATAATATCAATAACTTTAGCAAAAGTATCATACAAAGGTTTAATTGACTTCTCTAGTGTTACATAGACTTTGTTGTGTTCAATGAACTATTTGCTGTTTACTAAAAGTAACATCAGTACAATTTGCATTTAATCTAGTATTGACAGTTTGGTGTTTGGAGAGGGTAAAATTTTATCACACCCTTTGTTAAGCCATTTTTTGATCCAACAGTAGCTAGTGATATACTGACATCAATCCCAGGTATTGCAGTTATATTGATGTGTTTAATAGAACAATTAGGTTTGTTTGCTTCACAAAAAGCATACTTGGTTAGGATCTGATGAGACTACTGATCGAACCATTTTGTTGAGGGTAGTGAAATAGGCTTTGAAAATTGATGTGAAATTCAACAATAATCCACATTACCACCATATAGGACATCACCTGATATGTCAGCTTGTTGTTAATAAAAATAATGTTATATTATTGCTATGATTATATTTAGGTTTTAAAAAAGCAATCAATTCGTAAGGAACATATTGTGAGTTATGATTGTTTCTGATACAAATATTCCTCCACCAAACTCACTAGCATAATTACTGATTAAATAAATGATCATGTTAGTTTGTTCCTTTAGTATTAAATGAGATGATTCGTATAAAGCATGCCCCCACCATAAAATACCTAATTGTTCACAAAGTAGCTATTTTTAAGTAAAATGTTAACTGACTATTATAACTCAATAACCAGTTGTATATTGTGATTAGTAACATTATTTGTTCAAATATAGTCATTGTTATATATGCTAGTAATACAGCTCGCAGTTGAAATCTATCAAACGTAATGGGTACTTTATTAGAAATCAATTAAAATGTTTGCTAAATGTAAACTTAGCATGTAGAATTCAATCCATACAGAAGCATACCATGATCCATAATATGCTGTATTGTTGTTATAGTACAATTACAAAACAAAACATTACCAGAGTGCCTGCACAACCAATAAATACCACTCCTCCAAATTGGCTGACCCAAATTGTTGTTTAAAAAGTGCCAATTTCAATAATTATCTCAGATTTATCAGCACCATTGTTTCTGCAGCAAAGTCATACCTGCTGCAAAAGTACAGTATCTTTATCTGTGTTAGAAATCAATGTTTTACCATAGGTGCTAATAGTATTTGCTCATTGTTAAGAATAAAACCCTGAGAGTTATGCCAAAAAAACAAAGTTAGCCCCAGCACTAGCAGTGTTATTGTAGAACACAACATTGTCAATGTTAACTGTTTATATTGTATTATTGTGTATTGAATATAAATATAGTCAAATCTCCACTACTAGATGAATGGTAATGATATTTATTGTTACTCCTCCTCCCTTGACAGTACAAACTCATTTTTGGATTAATCCAAATGTAAAATTTGATTGCACAATATCAATTGTATAGTGTTTTTGTTAGTAGATTGGTTTTAGTACACAGTAATACACATTACCACACCTGAAACAAATCAAAACATGTCTTAAGAGACTCGATTTTGTGCAAATGAGGAATATGCAAGCAACACATTAAAACCATTTACAAGAAAGAGACCAAAACCTGAACTATTCTGGACTGATACCCATTCCACATGATATTATATGTTGTCAACAAAAGTAAGCTAACATTAGCTTGTCGATAACGAGTATTATAAAATGCTCCACAGTTTGTTATTGTTAATGATTTCAATACAACATCCTTGCTACTAGTAAATTGTATACCACTTTGTTATGAATCACTACACCTTATTACTGAGGTAGATTGCATAACTGTCTCATGGAAGCCTTGTTCTATATGACCCCCAGTCCCTGTAGAGTTATATTACTTACACCAATGATTCCAAGTGTACCTTGTTGATATGAGTTTCCCTCTAGGAAGTAGAAGATTGTCATCAGTGAAGTAAGATGGAAAAATCATCAATATAGTAGACGAGGTTATGACAAGGTAGGTCAGTAGAAGGACAAGTTCTCCATTATGAGTTGCAGAAGACATAATCTCAGAAGCAGTAACATATCCACTTAAATATACAGTATAACTGATGTTACTATAACCAGATATAACCACCAGCTCATGATATGACACCTATTAAGTGATTTAAAGAGTAGCTAACCTAAAAAAGTAAGCATGTGGAAATAAAGTGACAATATCAATGATAATTACTTACTTACTTATAAAATGAGATACAATACAGCACAATGCTATGAACAAAAGTCACATTATCATTAGAGTATGGCAACCATAAGCTACACATTTTTGTTTTTGATTGTTAAAGTATATGATAGAATTCAATAGTATGTAATAAACCACATAAAATATGACTTTAATTAAGATAAGTATTGTTGAGTGTGTAGATACGAACTAACATTTATAGTTTTCATATATAGATGTATTTGCCCTAGTAAGCCACTATAAATATCAAAGTGCCGACCTTCATTTACAAAAACTTATAAAGACGGAATTCCTAGAAATGATAGAGGACAGTCTTATCTGACAATCTAATTCTGTTTACTCGTCTCCAGTTTGAATGCAATGTGTAATGGTTATCATCTTAAATTTATATTTTATATTAATTTTATTTAATGATACATTATTTGGAATATTTCTTTCTAACTCCACTTTTTTCAATGTCTTGATACATCATGCATTTAAGTAATGAACTATAGTATAACAAATTTGATTTCATTGTATAGCATTGTTGCAGAGTAAAACTTATATTATATATAAAATAGAACAGTATAATATACAATACTCACAAAGCAACAGCTATATTATTGAAATATATGTTATTAGTAATAATAATGTCATTGTCATAACTATCACATCTGACCTTTTGATACAGATACAGGCTACTAGCTTTATAATTATTTTTACAATCAAATTAAAACATATGTGTTGTTAATACTGGTAGTATGTATACAAACATAAATGACCATGAATTGGTTAAAGCAATCAATTTAATTGTAATCAAGTTTCTTAATAATAAACAGATTTATTGACAAAAATACAAAAAATAATTATTAATCAGTGAATGAAAACTAACAATCATTCAATGTTAATATACACTCAGTAAAGTACATGTATCATATTATCAAAAATCACACTCTATTTAATAAATATACAATATATACATTACACAAGTCAAATAATATATCTACTGAAATATATTGTCAGAATTCATTTCTTATAAGGTATATCCTCTTCATCATCAAGCACGAGGTTCACGTAAAACTCTGCTGTAACAGACTCTGGGATACTAATAGTGAAGACAATGTCAAGAGATTATTTACTATCATTGTTATTGCTTGGAATGTCAGATTTCGTTTTGACTGACTGTTGTATTCTCTCTTGTAAAACGAGTCTTTAAAAATCGATCCCAGACATGATAGATCAAAATCCACGAAATACTACAAATGCTAGTGATACTAAAACTATTGTTGATACTTTGTCTTTTGAAATGGTTAAGGTTTGTGCATTTATAAGCCATTAAGATAAGATTAAGAATGAAGAAAAGCTCCAGACAAACAAAACGGGATTTGTCGATATACTCCCCTCAAAGGAATATACATGAAGTTAATAACAATTAAAATAGATGTCAACACATCCAAGCTTACAGTAGCCTTAGTATCTACAGACACAACCACTTCTAAGACAACACGAACTAGTAGTAAAAATCCAGTCCAAAATCGACACTTGTCCTTATATGGACCTCCATATGCATCAAAGAAATGCTTCATATATGTTGACACCTTTTTGCAGCACATATATTTTGATAATGGTCCTTGAAGTAATGGTATCATTAGAAGGTAGAAGGTGTATGGAACAATTAGAAACATGATTACAGCCAGTGAGAACAGGAACAATGCGATATGACAACCTTTTAGATATGGTGCAGTAGCATCAACATACCATGACTTGAATGTGACATATATTCTCACCAAAATACATGAAAACCCAGTGTAACGAAGGACCAGAAAAACAGTGCGTATCAGTTTTGGTGTATGAGAGAAGGATCATAGTTGCTAATACTGGAATTGCTTGTCTTCCCACAAGTCGAACTACTTTGCTAGAATATCTTAATAATATTATGATGAGTATTAGTAGAAACCAAACATAGCATGGAAAAAAAAAGATAAACTGTAGCCATGTCTTACTGCAAGAATCCATACCATCAAAGAAACAAGTCTCAATACCCAGATCAAGATTGATCCAGGAAATAAACTGACTAAGTATATGAATAGGACCTTCAGGAAAGAAGATGGGTTCATATATTTTGACAACATTAGCATAGAATATAAGTCCATTGATTGTACCCACAGACACTGTTAAATTTAAAGCAATGACAAAAGCTACCAATGCTATACCAGCTAAAGCAAATGGAATGATAAGAGCTATGTAGTTATTAGTACATTGTCCACATTGATTGGAACCTAACATGAGACTAAGTCCTTTTGCACATTGTCCACAGAGTATCCCAGATCGATTGAGAAGACATTGTGGATCAGAGAGATGATTTAAAGAAAACTGTTCCATCATGCAGTAATCAAAGGGGCAGTTTGGAGAATAATAAGACAGTTTGAGTCATTTTTATAACCAATCCACTTGTTACCATGTCTAGTTATAATTTGAGTGTTAATATCACAAGTTGTTGAAGATGTATTTA
Source organism: Gigantopelta aegis (assembly GCF_016097555.1). NCBI lineage: Eukaryota > Metazoa > Mollusca > Gastropoda > Neomphalida > Peltospiridae > Gigantopelta > Gigantopelta aegis. The sequence continues at coordinate 23,916 of NW_024533184.1, forward strand.
CATCCAATTCTACAAGTGCAAGCATCATTGTTAATGGATAACAATTGGACAGGACTTAATTGTAATATCAATGACTTTAGCTTGAAACTCATGATAACTTTCATCAATTGAATTTTAAGTGTGACATTAATAGTTGTTGAACTTAACAGATCAGGATTTGCACTTAACTCAAAGGTAACATTGGTACAAGTAGCATTTAGCATACTATTATCTGTTTGCACATCATTGAGCTATCAGATAATGTAAATTTAATCGTACCCTTTGTTAAGCCTTTCTTTAAACCAACAGTAGCTAATGATACATTGACATCAATCCAGGTGTTGCAATTATGCTGATATTTGTAATATTTACAATTTTGTTCGTTTGATTCACAAAAACACACTTGAACAGGATCTGATGACACTGTTGATAGACCAGTTTGTTGAGGATAGTAAAATAGATGATCAAAGTAGAGATTCTTCAGACATTGTTAATTTTACCTCCATATAAAAACATTGCCTGAGATATTAGCTGTATTGTTGACAAAATATAACACTGTCTTATTATCATCAGAATTATGACGAGGAATAACTTCAAAGGTGCAATCTGTGGTGAAGTCTACACTAAATCCAAGAACCTGTGAGACAAAGATTCCTCCACCTGACTCATTGGCATGATTATTGATAAATGATACATTGGTATATTCTTTTAATAATAATCGGGAAGATTCATATAAAGCAATACCTCCACCATAAATGCCTGAATTGTTTACAAATGTACTATTTTTTAGCAAACGTTATTAGACTATTAAAAGACACTAAACCAGTCGTGTTATGATTACTAACCTCAATTTGGTCAAAAGTAATATTATCAATGTTGACTAATGCCATTGCAGATTGATAGATATCAAGCTTGTCCAATACTTTATTAAAATTAACTATAACATTTTTAAAATTAAAGTCAATTTTTGAAATAGCTAGAAAATCATGGAGAACGAAAGCTAATCCATGGATTGCAGTATTGTTATATATAGTGCAGTTACAAAACCCAATTATACACTTCCCCGTGTGTCAATGAACATTCCACCTCCATATAGCTGAGCAATATTGTTGTTTATACTGCAGTTACGAAACTCAATACTATGCGAATAAAAATTAATCAAAACTCCACCTCCATGTCGCTGAGCAGTAGTGTTGTGTATAGTGCAATTATCAAACTCAATATTACCACCTCCTGCTAAATAAATGTCCACTCCTCCTCCATATCGCTGAACATGATTGTTACATATATTGCAGTTACTAAACTCAATACTACCATTTCCTGATATATTAATGCCCACGCCTCCTCCAAATTTCTGAGCATTATTGTTGTATATAATACAGTTACTAAACTTAATATTACCACCTGCTTTATGCAAACCAATTGACACTCAGAACTCCTCCTCCTCCTTTTTGCATATTAGTATTATATGAAAAATATACTATTACTAATATTTACCTCAGCTTTAGTTTCATTATAATACAACAAAGTAATGCCACACCCTAAGCCCATTGTGAAATTTGAATTTACAATATTAACTCTTGACAGTCTTTCAAAGCTGATCATTATAGTACATCAAATGCGTTACCCCCTGAAGTTTCATGAGCTCCATTATTAGCAAAAGAGGAATTTATAATTAACACAGTCAAAGCATTGACTAGATAGAGTCCATAACCTGAGTTATTGTGGACTGATACATATTCTAACGTGACAATATTGATGTCAACAAAAAGAGCAAGGTAACGTTATATCCCTGGTAACTGCCAAACTCTCCACAATTTGCTATTGTTAATGATTTCAATACAACATCTCTGGTACTAATTAATTTGTATACTAGTTCTGTTGCTATCACTACACCTTATTACTGAGGTAGATTGTATAACTGTCTCATGGAAGCCTTGTTCTATATGACCCAGTCCCTGTAGAGTTATATTACTTACATCACTGATCTCCAACGTACTTTGTAGAATATGAGTTCCCTCTAGGAAGTAGAAGATTGTGTCATTAGTGAAGTAAGATGCATAATCATCAGTATAATAGGAGAGGTCATGACAAGGTAGGTCAGTAGAAGGACAGGATTCTACATTAGTAGTCGCAGAGACGTAATACTCAGAAGCAGTAACATATCCACTGTAGATATACAGTATAACTGATGTTATATAATAGATATGACACCAGCTCATGATATGATAGTATTAGGTGATATTAAAGCGCAACTAGCCTAAAAAAGTAAGCATGTTGGAAATAAAGTCATAATATCATTGATACATTACTTACTTATAAAAAGAGGTGCACTAGCAGCACAATACAAGTGAACAAAAGTTGTAATCAATAGATCATGCCATCTACAAACTCATGTGATAGTTTTGATAGTAACACAGATACAAGGCTCAAATGAAGTCTCGAAATAGATTTTCAATTGACCACAAAGGGCACATACGCCCACTCGCTAAAGTTTATATTAACGTGTGTATATCAAAATGACAAGGACGACGTGAAAATTCTCTCTGGTAAGTCACCAGTTTTACCTGAGTAACCTCTTGACAGCGATGGGAAATTAGTACTTTAGTCAACATTTACTTTAGCATAGTTATCAATTGATATCAAAAAGCTCTCAGCTGTAGTTAAATTCAATGTATAGTTGTTTTAATGCCGGAATTCTTAGAGACCATTTTGTCTGACAAAGATGTGTTTAGTGTTTACTCACCTCCAGTTTGAAACGCAATATATAATACTATCATCTTTACTTTGTAATTTATATAAATTTTATTTAATAATACGTTATCAAGATTTTTAAAATTCCATATTCTAGTTCTTCATTTGACACTTCGGCGTCTTTGTACACAACGTTACTATTACAAGATAAGACACACTTTAGTATAACAAAATTCATCTCATTGTAGCGTAAACATTCTGTATATATAAAAGGACAGCATAATAATACATTAAACTGCAGCTGTTTTAATGAATTTTATGATAATATTATTAATACTAATGATGTCATTGTCATAACTATCACATGATATGATCTGACCTCTTGAGGCTATTATCTTTACAATATTGTCCATTGTTTGTAGCACTCTTTGTGTACCTCTTAAACCTGCTTCATAATACTCTTTTGTTCCTTCTCTGTGAAATTGACTTTTCTTATCATGTGGAATCTAGTTCATCGCTAATCACTTTAAATACGTTTATTTGCTAATCATTCACTTGCTATCACTTATCACACTAAAACTTATCAGATATCATCAACAGGCCCGTACGCAGACTTTGAAAAGGGGGTGCACATGTCGCATGAGTCAGGTTGTGTACATGTACATGCATACATGCAGCATACAGAAAGACGTGAATTTATTACAGTTATACCTCCCTGATCAGATGCATACTTGCTGATGCATGCCTATTGCTCAATCAATTGGAAAACCTTTGCATCAATTTTACTCATCTGAGTTAAACCTTGAAAAGGGAGGTGCACATGAACCCCTTGCACCCTCCCCCCCCCCCCCCCTGGGTACGGTCCTGATCAATCACTTATTTTCATCTCTGTCTTACTAATCAGACTATATCAAGTACTTTAATGCTGTTTTGTTTATTATTGTTCAATTCTCTTTGTGCCCTTTAAACTAGTAGTAGCTATTAGGCATTCATTTTGTCAATAAAAAACATGTAAGTGTTAATGATATCAAATCTTCAAACACTTTTCTGTCTTAGGCATATTTAGTTCTTTTCTTTGTCGAAAGTATAGTCAACAGTATCATGATCCTTGTCTGTTGTTTCTCTTTCTGTTCTAAATGTATCAGACTCTGTTATCTGTAAATATTGTAACTAGTTCTGTCACCACTTATTGTCACATGACAACATCTTTACCCCATTCAAGTAGTCACATGACTTCTTTACAATCTATACCTTATTAATAAACAAAGTGACATTATCAATAAAATAATAATAGTATCATGCTATATAAAATTAAACTGCTGATTAGATTTACACAGAAATGAGAACAGTACTGTTTCTAAATACAGAGCAAGTTACAATGAATATACGACCTAACAAACTATATCTAATAACATTTAATTGTAACATATTTAATTAAAACAAATAAAATAAACATGATGTAATGTTAAAAACAAAATTCTTTTGTTAAAGCAAATCTAACAACTTGTCATGTTATTAATAGTTTCCAAAGTTAAATTGTCTGAATACAACTTAAAATTCAGGAGTAACAATGACATCATCATTGAATTGAATATATATAGTTATCATCTTCTACAGCAATGGTCAACACTTTAGTGCTTAGAGAACGAATATAGCCATTGTCATTTGAAGTACACTCCTAGGAATATATAGAGATTGTGAACATCACCAATGTCCTTCATGTTAATTTGTATTACATTATCATGCTTTTTTCTCCATATACATTATGTTGTATGTTACTTTAGTCAAAAAATATACACACTAATCAAATGGCTACAGTTCACATATCTACCATAGTTGCGGTATATGTAGCCAACAAATGTCATTTCAAAGACTTTGTGTTATTAGACCACTTGACATAAACTGGGTGGAGTATTGCAATTATGTTGCCTTGGTGATATCAGGTATATGAGAAATTAGACTAATGAAGTCAATAATTATTTTAAAAAGTTTAAACTCCTAATGACATAGATTAATATCTGCTCACTTTTTTCTCAATCTGTGATTGATCAGACAGAAGACCAAAATAAAAGCAAACAAAACTCCTATAATAATAAATATAATGACACTGAAGACTACCATTAATATAGTATTCGATTATGAAGTTGAATCTGTGCATAAGAAAGTAACTGGCATTATATATATATTATATCAAGTGAACCCTAAACTGTGGGAATGGTACTAGGAACTATGACTGTATTAGATGTGAAAATTGGAATAAAACTATCACTGTATCACTGTAATACTTGGTATAACAGTGGTACTTGAGGTAACCACAATATCATTGGTAGTTATTGTAGCTAGTAAAGCTGGCACAATGGAACTAGTAATAACCAATGTGATAGAAGGTATATAGTATTGGTATACTTGTCATAAATATAATAGCATCCACAGTAGAGGCTGTAAGTGAATATAGAGTGAACATAAGTATAGGTGAAAAGAACTATAATTGTTTTAACAGGCGGCAGTCATAATATTTGGATGATAGTCTGCATAGTTGTAATCTACCACACAACCTGAAAAAACGCATGCCACATCTTCTGCAATAGGGAGGTCATCAATATATCGTGTATCATCATAATTCTCTTGAAAGCAAGCTATTATTTTGGGATACTCATCTTCTATATTAGAAAAGGTTTTCTGTATTATCACGATTGTCATCATAGGAAGTTATTTTTTGAGGGTAATCAGAAAGCTATATAAAACAGACAATTGACCAGAAAAAACAAGAGATTTATATCTACTTATTCTATAAATATTATGAAGTATTATTAGGTAGAGTTTAACTAACCAATTTATTTGAAGAGGTATTATAACAGTTATATTGAATAGAAACAAAAAGTGCTCTGAATGAACTTAAGGGATCTTCTTGCCATGAAACTTCAGCAAATGAGTTATTTATGCAGTTAACATTAATAAGTAATTATTGCCCAGGGCCTTTATTTGCTGTATCAAAGAGAAAAAAAAATTTCAATAACAAGGAAACTGAATTTTTTACAAAAACACTTACCTTGTCCACATGGACAGTTAGTTCCAGTGGTTACTGTGACAAGAAGAGAAAAAAAGTAGGAACTCTGTTAACATCATCATCGTTCAAACACTATTGCTAACAGTAAGATTATAATCACATTATGTAAAGAGCTCTGTTAACAAAACATTATTTTAATAATTAATAGAGCAGCCATTCTTCACAACCATATCACATTGCTGTAAAATAACAATGTAAGGTTTTACACAAAATAATTAACTTCAAAAATTTCAATTTTTACTATAGCATTGTAAGCAAATACGTGGCTACTTTGTAATTGTATTAAATTGTAGCCTACAATCATAAAATGTTTGTCTATTGTAATACAGTAGTCCCTCTTTTGAGAGACCACCCTCATATCCAACAAAAAGTGGTCTCCCAAAAGAGGTGGGCGGGGTAATGGGTTGGGTCAATTTGTATGTACATGTATTTTAAAAAGCATTAAGTACTGAAGAATTGTTATTAATTAATGTAGTCAGAGACATCTCTGGTTGGTAGTTCTACTTTAGTTAACTACAGCTGCAAGTCACATGATAATACAGCTGCAATTATGTGTATGCATTGAATTTTACATGCAATTTACACTTCTAATGGTCTTAAAAAAGCACAATGTTAGTGGTCTCTGGGCTCACAAAAGAGGTGGTCTTTGACTAGAGGTGGTTTTGTATTACAATGCATTGGTTCATGCAAATTGTGGTCTCTCAAAAGAGGTGGTCTTTCACGGGAGTGGTCTCTCAAAAGAAGGACTACTGTATATATACATATATATATAACTGATACTGGTAATAATTAAATCATTTTTTCATATCATTGATGGTAATATGTCTGGTAATATGTCAACTTTCAGTACCTTTTATAGCATTTCCCTTGAGCTGTCTGACCACCTTCATGCCATTCCTGGCAACCAATATTACATTGTTTGTAACCATAACAATGTAAGGTTTTGCCAAAAATTGTAACTTCAAAGATTTCAATTTTTACTAAAATTATAACTAAGCCAATCTACTTTTTCTTGATTTTTTTCTTTGTTATTTTGTATGCATTTCAAATGTGTGAAACTTTCAGAACCCCTTATGGCATTTTCTTTGACCTGTCTGACCACCTTCATATAACTTGTTCTATATCTAACACTATTTTTTGTCTACATACCAGAAGGTCAATATATTCATCAGTATTGCCAGTGTTATCTTAAAGATCCACATGGTATAAGTATTGATTCAGCTGAAAATTGTAAAGATTAGTGGGGCAATTTTATTTACTCAATTGGGAGGAATCAATTGTCTAATTGGAATAGTAATTGTTTCCAATGGATCAGTGTGGGTAGCTGATACACACAACAATAGACTAATAAAGTACTGATTGAACTGAGCATCAAATGAAATATTTTTATACTATATACTTAAAAAGTTGATATAAAAATACAATGACCCTATACAAATATACAATTGTAGTTATATGGTTACAGAATTGTCATTATACTATATAAAATGAAACTGGTGATTAAACTCACACAGAAATGGCATCACAGAGAACAGTACTACAGCAAGCTACAATGATATATGACCTAGTTAATTAAAATGATAACATTTAATTGTAACATATTTAACAAGTAAATAAACTTGATGTAATCATAAAACAAAAATTATATTTTAAAGCAAAGTAAAACTTTTCATGTTATTAAAAGTTTCCAAAGTGAAATTGTCTCAATAGAACTTAAATAATGATGACTCATTGAAGTGAATATTCAACAGTAACGACAGACTCATTGACACTTAAATTATCTAACACCTTCACATGAAAGCATGATATCTAATAAAGAGAGTAAGAGATTTGATGGTATATTCAAAGTATGGTTGAACACATGTTGCAGTGAGTTTATATAGTTTAATAATAACATACCAGGACATCATGTTACTATCACAATTCACAACTAACCTTTCCATAATTTATCATAACATTATCAGTTTCAATAATTATTATGTGGTATGTTACTTTAGTCAAAATATACACACTAATCAAATGGCTACAGTTCACATATCTACCATAGCTATAGTTACGGTATATGTAACCCAACAAATGTCATTTCAAAGACTTTGTGTTATTAGACCACTTTGACATAAACTGGATAGAGTATTGCAATTATGTTGCCTTGGTGATATCAGGTATATGAGAAATTAGACTAATGAAGTCAAAAATTATTTTTAAAAGTTTAGAAAATGTAAACTCCTAATGACATAGACTAATATCTGCTCACTTTTTTTTCAATCTGTGATTGATCAGACAGAAGACCAAAATAATAACAAACAAAGCTCCTATAATAATGCACATAATGAGACTGAACACTATCATTAATATGATATTCAATTGTGGATTAGAACCTGTGTACGAGAAAGTAACTGGCATTACATCTATTATATCAAGAATAACTAACCAGTGAGAGTGGGAGTAGCAAATGTGACTGTATTAGATGTGGAAATTGCAATAGAACTAGTAGTAATCAATGTGATAGATGGTACAATATTAGTACTTGTGGTAAATAAAGCATCCACAGGAGAGGCTGTAAGTGATAAAGTATAGAGTAAATATAGATAATAAGAACTGTAATTGTTTTACCTGTAAAAGAACAGGCAGCAGTCATAATATTTGGATGATAGTCTGCATAGTTGTAATCTACCACACAACCTGAAAAAACGCATGCCACATCTTCTGTAATAGGGAGGTCATCAATATATCGTGTATCATCATAATTCTCTTGAAAGCAAGCTATTATTTTGGGATACTCATCTTCTATATTAGAAAAGTTTTCTTTATTATCACGATTGTCATCATAGGAAGTTATTTTTTGAGGGTAATCAGCAAGCTATATAAAACAGACAATTGACGGGAAAAACAGAGAGATTTATATCTACTTATTCTATAAATATTATGAAGTATTATTAGGTAGAGTTTAACTAACCAATTTATTTGAAGAGGTATTATAACAGTTATATTGAATAGAAACAAAAAGTATTCTGAATATACTCGAGGGATCTTCTTGCCATGAAACTTCAGCAAATGAGTTATTTATACAGTTAACATTAATAAGTAAGTATTGTCCAGGGCCTTTATTTGCTGTACCAAGAAAAATAGATATATTCCAATAACAAAGAAGCTGAATTTATTATAAAACACTTACCTTGTCCACATGGACAGTTAGTTCCAGTGGTTACTGTGACAAGAAGAGAAAAAACAAGTAGGAACTCTGTTAACATCATCATCCTTCAAACACTATTGCTAACAGAATATTATATCACATTATGTAAAGAACTCTGCTAACATCACATTCCATATATTTTAATTAATAGAGCAGCCATTCTTGACAATCATATCACGTTGCTCTAACAATAACAATGTAAGGTTTTACACAAAATAATTAACTTCAAAGATTTCAATTTTTACTATAGCATTGTAAGCAGATACGTGGCTACTTTGTAATTGGATTAAATTGTAGCCCACAATCATAAAATGTTTGTCTATTGTAATATATATACATATATATATAACTGATACTGGTAATAATTAAATCATTTTTCATATCATTGATGGTAATATGTCTGGTAATGAAACTTTCAGTACCTTTTATAGCATTTCCTTTGAGCTGTTTGACCACCTTCATGGCATCCTGGCAACCAATATTACATTGTTGTAACCATAACAATGTAAGGTTTTGCCAAAAATTGTAACTTCAAAGATTTCAATTTTTACTAAAATTATAACTCAACCAATCTACTTTTTCTTGATTCTTTTCTTTGTTATTTTGTATGCATTTCAAATGTGTGAAACTTTCAGAACCCTTTATGGCATTTCCTTTGACCTGTCTGACCACCTTCATATAACTTGTTCTATATTTAACACTACTTTTGTCTACATACCAGAAGGTCAATATATTCATCAGTATTGTCAGTGTTATCTTAAAGATCCACATGGTATAAGTATTGATTCAGCTGAAAATTATAAAGATTTAGTGGGGCAATTTTATTTACTCAATTGGGAGGAATCAATTGTCTAATTGGAATAGTAATTGTTTCCAATGGATCAGTGTGGGTAGCTGATACACACAACAATAGACTAATAAAGTACTGATTGAACTGAGCATCAAATGAAATATTTTTATACTATATACTTAAAAAGTTGATATAAAAATACAATGACCCTATACAAATATACAATTGTAGTTATATGGTTACAGAATTATCATTATACCATATAAAATGAAACTGGTAATTAAACTCACACAGAAATGGCATCACAGAGAACAGTACTACAGTAAGCTACAATGATATATGACCTAGCTAATTAAAATGATAACATTTTATTGTAACATATTTACCAGTAAATAAACTTGATGTAATCATAAAACAAAATTATATTTTAAAGCAAAAGTAACAACTTTTCATGTTATTAAAAGTTTCCAAAGTGAAATTGTCTCAATAGAACTTAAAATAATGATGACTCATTGAAGTGAATATTCAACAGTAACGACAGACTCATTGACACTTAAATTATCTAACACCTTCACATGAAAGCATGATATCTAATAAAGAGAGTAAGAGATTTGATGGTATATTCAAAGTATGGTTGAACACATGTTGCAGTGAGTTTATATAGTTTAATAATAACATACCAGAACATCATGTTACTATCACAATTCACAACTAACCTTTCCATAATTTATCATAACATTATCAGTTTCAATAATTATTATGTGGTATGTTACTTTAGTCAAAATATACACACTAATCAAATGGCTACAATTCACATATCTACCATAGTTATAGTTACGGTATATGTAACCCAACAAATGTCATTTCAAAGACTTTGTGTTATTAGACCACTTAACATAAACTGGGTAGAGTATCGCAATTATGTGTTGCCTTGGTGATATCAGGTATATGAGAAATTAGACTAATGAAGTCAAAAATTATTTTTAAAAGTTTAGAAAATGTAAACTCCTAATGACATAGACTAATATCTGCTCACTTTTTTTTCAATCTGTGATTGATCAGACAGAAGACCAAAATAATAACAAACAAAGCTCCTATAATAATGCACATAATGAGACTGAACACTATCATTAATATTGTATTCAATTGTGAATTAGAACCTGTGTACGAGAAAGTAACTGGCATTACATCTATTATATCAAGAATGACTAACCAGTGAGAGTGGGAGTAGCAAATGTGACTGTATTAGATGTGGAAATTGCAATAGAACTAGTAGTAATCAATGTGATAGATGGTACAATATTAGTACTTGTGGTAAATAAAGCATCCACAGGAGAGGCTGTAAGTGATAAAGTATAGAGTAAATATAGATAATAAGAACTGTAATTGTTTTACCTGTAAAAGAACAGGCGGCCGGCAGTCATAATATTTGGATGATAGTCTGCATAGTTGTAATCTACCACACAACCTGAAAAAACGCACGCCACATCTTCTGTAATAGGGAGGTCATCAATATATCGTGTATCATCATAATTCTCTTGAAAGCAAGCTATTATTTTAGGATACTCATCTTCTATATTAGAAAGGTTTTCTTTATTATCACGATTGTCATCATAGGAAGTTATTTTTTGAGGGTAATCAGAAAGCTATATAAAACAGACAATTGACCAGAAAAAACAAGAGATTTATATCTACTTATTCTATAAATATTATGAAGTATTATTAGGTAGAGTTTAACTAACTAATTTATTTGAAGAGGTATTATAACAGTTATATTGAATAGAAACAAAAAGTACTCTGAATATACTCGAGGGATCTTCTTGCCATGAAACTTCAGCAAATGAGTTATTTATACAGTTAACATTAATAAGTAAGTATTGTCCAGGCCTTTATTTGCTGTACCAAGAAAAATAGATATATTCCAATAACAAAGAAGCTGAATTTATTATAAAACACTTACCTTGTCCACATGGACAGTTAGTTCCAGTGGTTACTGTGACAAGAAGAGAAAAAACAAGTAGGAACTCTGTTAACATCATCATCGTTCAAATACTATTGCTAACAGAATACTATATCACATTATGTAAAGAACTCTGCTAACATCACATTCCATATATTTTTAATTAATAGAGCAGCCATTCTTGACAATCATATCACGTTGCTGTAACAATAACAATGTAAGGTTTTAACCCAAAATAGTAACTTCAAAGATTTCAATATTTACTAAAATTATAACTAAACCAAACTACTTTTTCTTGATTCTTTTCTTTGTTATTTTGTATGCATTTAAAATGTGTGAAGCTAATGTATTAGTAAAAACAATCATCAGGAAACTACATTGCCTTATATAGTCATGTAACATTTGTCACTAAAAACATGTAATAAAGTATAGCATTGTAAGAAGATATGTGACTACTTTGTAATTGGATTAATATCCTTGTAAGGTATTGTCTATATAGACCACAACCATAAAATAGTTGTCTATTTTAATTTAATATATATATAACTGATACTGGTAATAATTAAATCTTTTTTCATATCATTGATGGTATATGTCTGGTAATGAAACTTTCAGATCTCCTTATAGCATTTCCTTTGAGCTGTTTGACCACCTTCATGCCATTCCTGGCAACCAATATTACATTGTTGTAACCACAACAATGTAAGGTTTTGCCAAAAATTGTAACTTCAAAGATTTCAATGTTTACTAAAATTACAACTAAACCAAACTACTTTTTCTTGATTCTTTTCTTTGTTATTTTGTATGCATTTCAAATGTGTGAAACTTTCAGAACCCCTTATGGCATTTCCTTTGACCTGTCTGACCACCTTCATATAACTTGTTCTATATCTAACACTATTTTTGTCTACATACCAGAAGGTCAATACATTCATCAATATTGTCAGTGTTATCTTAAAGATCCACATGGTATAAGTATTGATTCAGCTGAAAATCGTACAGAATAGTGGAAATTCTTTTTCTATTTTCTATCCACATGACAATTTTATTTACTCAATAGAAGGAATCAATTGTCTAATGGAAACAGTAAATTGTTTTCATTGAATCAGTGTGGGTAGCTGATACACGCAAAAAATAGACTAATTAAGTATTGAACTGAGCATCAAATGAAATATTTTTATACTATATACTTAAAAAGTTGATATAAAAATACAATGATTCTGTACAAATATACAATTGTACATATATGCATACAATGATTCTGTACACACATGGTTTCAAGATTATCATAATACTTATATAAAATGAAACTAGTGATTAAACTCACACAGAAATGGCATCACAGAGAACAGTACTACAGCAAGCTACAATGATATATGACCTAGCTAATTAAAACTAATAACATTTAATTTTTAACATATTTAACTAAAACAAATAAATAAACATGATTTAATCATAAAACAAAATTATTTTTAAGCAAAAGTAACAACTTTTCATGTTATTAAAAGTTTCTAAAGTGAAATTCTCTGAATAGAACTTAAAATAATGATTAAGCAGTAACAATGATGTCATCATTGGATTCAATGTAGTTATCATCTTCAACAGCAATGGTTGACATTTTAGTGCTTAGAGAATGAATATAGCCATTGTCATCTAAAGCACACTCCTTAGAAGATATAGAGATAGTTTGAGGAGTATTGTGAACATCATGATCACTGAAGTCCTCTATATCAATTTGTAATACTTTTTTGAATGAATAATCAAGGTCATATTCTTCTTTTGCAATATAGTCTGTATCAATCTTAGAAGTACCATTGGGATCAGCTATATATATACATCCAACATCATTAACTAATGAAGTATGAGGAAATTGACTTATCACTGGGATGACTTCTACATGATAGCTATCAGCAATTATACAAGAACTGAATATTTGAGAGGATGCACAAGATTCATTGCTATCTTCATTTGACACAATGTTAATATTGTCATTTGTTTCTAACTGTTTCATTTCATTATCATACGTAGGTAACAATATTGCTGATTCCAGTTGATTAAGAGCATTGTCTGTAATTGTATCATCTTTTGCTGACAATGAATTTTGTCTTTGATTAATTGTAGTACATGGTATTCTTTCAAGTAAATGTTCAACAGTGACGACAGACTCATTGACACTTAAATTATCTAACACCTTCACATGAAAGAATGGCATCTAATAAAGAGAGTAAGTGATTTAATGGCATATTCAAAGTGTGGTTGAACACATGTTGCAATGAGTTTATATAGTTTAATAATAACATACCAGGACATCATGTTACTATCACAATTCACAACTAACCTTTCCATAATTTATCATAACATTATCAGTTTTATGTATCCTGTAATGTAAATAACAAAGGAACATTAATAATTATTATGTGGTATGTTACTTTAGTCAAAAATATATACATTAATCAAATGGCTACAGTTCACATATCTACCATAGTGGTGGTACATGTGGCCCAACAAATGTCATTTCAATGACTTTATGTTATTAAATAACTCTACATAATGTGGGTAAGGTATTGCAAACATGTTTTAGTGAAATCAGGTATATGTGAAATTAGAATAATGAAGTCAATAAAAAGTTTAGAAAATGTAAACTCCTAATGACATACATTAATATCTGCTCACTTTTTTTTCTCAATCTGTGATTGATCAGACAGAAGATAAAAATAATAGCAAATAAAGCTCCTATAATAATGAATATAGTGACACTGAACACTATCATTAATATGGTATTCAATTGTGAATTAGAACCTGTTTATGAGAAAGTAACATTACATCTATTATATCAAGAATGACTAACCAGTGGGAGTGGGATTAGCAAATATAACTGCATTAGATGTGGAAATTGCAATAGAACTAGTGGGAGTGCGTGTTAAGTATACAGTGTAGATGTAAGTATAGTAATAAGAACTGTTGTTTCACCTGTAAAAGAACAGGCAGCAGTCATTATATTTGGATGATAGTCTGCATAATTATAATCTACCACACAACCTGAACAAAAACATGCCACATCTTCTGTAATAAGGAGGTCATCAATATATCACGTATTATCATAATTCTCTTCAAAGCAAGCTATTACTTTAGGGTACCTATCTTCTATAATAGGAAGGTTTTCTGTATTATCACGATTGTCATCATAGGAAGTTATTTTTTGAGGGTAATCAGAGAGCTATATAAACAGACAATTGACGGGAAAAAACAAGAGATTTATATCTACTTATTATATAAATATTATGAAGTATTATTAGGTGGAGTTTATCTAACCAATTTATTTGAAGAGGTATTGTCACAGTTATATTGAATAGAAACAGAAAGTATTCTGAATGTACTCGAGGGATCTTCATGCCATGAAACTTCAGCAAATGAGTTATTTATACAGTTAACATTAATAAGTAAATATTGCCCAGGACCTTTATTTGCTGTACCAAGAAAGATATATATTTTCTAATAACAATAAAACTGAATTTATTATAAAAACACTTACCTTGTCCACATGGACAGTTAGTTTCCAGTGGTTACTGTGACAAGAAGAGAAAAAACAAGTAGGAACTCTGTTAACATCATCATCCTTCAAACACTATTGCTAACAGCAGTAATATGGTATCACAAAATAATAAACTCACATTCTACTACTAACTACATGCATTGTGATATCATTGTATAGTGGTTATCTTGAATGGCTGCACCCTGGATAACAATTACAAATCATCCCATAGTGGCTATCAAGAACAGCTGTTCTCAAAAATAACAATTACAAACTTCTGCCAAATATTGTAATTTCAAAAGGTTTCTATTATTTATACTGAAAATATAACTAAATAAAACTACTTTTCCTGATTCTTTTCTTTGTTATATTGTACATTAAAAATGTGTGTAGCTAAAATATTGGTAACATAATCAAGAGATTATCAATTAATCTCTGAGTGAACAGATACCACCCACTCATTATAGTTCATAATAACATGTAGAAAGGAATCAATTGTCCAATAGGAATAACAATTGTTTCCAATGTGAACAGATACCACCCACTCATTATAGTTCATAATAACATGTAGAAAGGTATCAATTGTCCAATAGGAATAGCAATTGTTTCCAATATGCCAGTGTGGGTAGCTGATACACACAACAATCGACTACTTAAGTACTGATTGAACCGAGCATCAAATAAAATATTTTGGATACCATACAATTAAAATTTTGATATAAAAATACAATGACTCTGTACACATATACAATTGAACACATTATAGTTTACAGAATTAGCATAATGCTATAAAATTAAACTGTTGATTAGACTCAAGCGGAAATGAGAACAGTACTGTTTCTAAATACAGAGCAAATTACAATGAAATATATGACCTAAGTAATTAAATTATAATGTCCTAAAACCACTTAAATATAATGTCCTTATAATAAAAAATATATATTAATATCCATCATTAATTATATAATAAATTTTGTAACAATAAACACTATTATAATAAAAATAATATTACAAAACCTTACGAATACCAGAGTAATTCATATAGATTGGCATATAACTGATGTTTTACTACAGAATCAATCAGAGGTAGACACAATTACAATAACTTTATAATTAGTGGTCATATTAGAAGAAAATCTTCAAAGCCTATCAACCAGATGATAAGAAGTCTACTAGTATCAAAGTTACTAGTAGACAGTAGTCTACAAGTAACTTTCAATTGATAATTTCATAAGAATTCTAGTAATCACAAATAGTTATGGGAGGGGCTAACTACACAATACATGATAATGACGTTTGTTGCCGTGGTAACTAATGTATCATTCATTTTATCGAGGGTAAATGTTAACTGGTAATTACTGATCATGTCACCTTTATTTTTAAAAATAATTAAATATAATGTCCTTATAATAAACAATATTATTATAAATATATTAATAATAACAATATATTATAAATAAACAATCATTAATTTTATGATAGACTTGTAACAATTGACAATATTATAATAATAAAGTAAAATAATATTAAATATATATATATTTTAAAACCTTATGAATACCATATTAATTCATATAGTTTTGGCATATTACTGATGTATTACTACAGAATTTATCAGAAGTAGACAGAGTTACTATATCTCTATAATCAGTGGTTAAAAAAATTCAAAAACACATCTATTAGTAGTTGTGATAATTTCATAACAATTCTAGTAACCACAAATTATGTTATTGTAATTACGACATCATTTCTGTAGTCTAATTTTGTAACTATATATTTAGCTATATAGTGAATGGTGTTTGTCCTTGTAAGTCCACAATAAATAGTGTTAGTCATTCACTATATATCATTCACTTATTGTTATTTATTAAGAGGTACATTGGTAGCACTACCAGTAGTAGAGATTAAACTCAATAGTGTCATCAGAAGTTATGGGAGGGGCTAACGACCTACATCTTAAAATGAACTAAATAGACTAAATAATATTTAGCTTATGTTGGTATTAACTACATTATCACAATGTTTTCAATATTCATTTTTATTTCACCAAACAAAAATGTATTAACGTCAAACATTTCAATAGTCAGAGCGACTATCTTAGTCAGTGGCTTAAATAATAAAAAGTAAAAGTAAAAGCTTCTATTTATACTACACGCTAAGGCAACAATACAATAAACAATCTTCATTCCTGCACGTGTAGTATAAATAGAAGCTTTTACTTTTACTCTTATTATTTAAGCCACTGACGAAGATAGTCACTCTGACTATTGAAATGTTTGGCGTTAATACATTTTTGTTTGGTGAAATAAAATGAATATTGAAAACACTAATCTACCCAAACACCCAGGTCTTTTTCTCATCATACACAATATTATCAGCCAGGCAAAGTTAACAACACTTCATTATATCTTCTATGAACTCTCAATTCATTATTAAAGCATCAAAAAAGAACGTTAGGAAGATTAGGTTCAATAATAAAGGGGGTTCCTTTTACAGTTCTAAATGGAATCATGACGCTAATAATAATTATCACTTCCTAAACTATTCCCACGCATTTTATTAACGTATTCATTGTGGCAGTTATGATGTTCTCCTCCCACTCCACTGGTCAACAGCAGTTTTCATCCCTTGAGCTCTGTAAGTCACTCAATAGTATTTATTTATAGAACTTACTAATGTTTTTTAGTTGATTCTATGGATTACACTTCTATTAACAAGCCTGTGCAGACTATTACTGGAATAAAGAGTCCACAGTTTATAACATTTTCTGATAATGGAGACATGTTTGTCAGTAGTGATAACAGTATATATGTATACGACAGCAATGGAAGAAAGAAGACTACCTATGGTTTGTATGGATCAAAATCTCTACAGTTCATTGGTGCCACTGGAATAGCTATCAATGAAACATATTGTATGTGGCAGAGTATTATGGAAGGAGAATTCACAAGTTAACTTTAGAAGGAGAATTTATAGGCACTTTTTCTTGTTGTTTGACTCATAAGGGGCAATTTGCACTTCCCTGGGATATGTGTATTGGACGTGATCATAAAATATATGTTGCTGATCGTGGTTATAATTGTGTCCAAGTATTTCATAATAATGGGAGTATCACATAATATTGAAGGAAATATATCGAATGATGGAGAATTTAGATCTCCAGGTGGACTCTCGTTTGATCCCTCAGGTCACTTTCATGTGACATGTTCCAGTTCTAACATAGTTGCCGTCTTCACTCAAGATGGTCAATATATCCGTCAGTACGGTCAGTCTTATCTCAATGGACCACGTGGTATAGCATTGATTCAGCTGGTAATTCACTTGTTGTGAACTATGATACTTGCTCTCTTGTTATTTTTGATCCACATGGTAATTATATCCACTCTATAGAAGGATTCAATGGTCCTACAGGAGTAGCAGTGGCTTCCAATGGATCAGTGTGGGTAGCTGATCAATATAATCACAGATTAGTTAAATTTTGTCAGTAAATGATAATAATATTTAATACATATATGTAGTTTTTTTATAATTACACACTTTGCTTTTTTTATTTATTTGTGTCGTCATATGTTATTGTTTATGCAAAATAGAAACTGCCATATTAAAATTTAATAAAGAATTCAATTATAAAATTATTAATGCCAGTTTACTATTATATATAGTTTGTAATGTTCACAGAATGAGATTAAAACTGTAATCAGAATTACTGTATCAAATCATTTTATAAATGATGATTAAACTAATTATGTATTATATCTATTATCAATTTTGTTAAGCACTTTCAAATGTTGTTGGATGTAGTGAGAGCTTCAATATTACCTGAGCAGTTTTATGTTATGCTCAGATATCAAGCTAAGATCACATGATCAATGATATAGTATACTACAATGGAATGTACCTTATATGGGTAATGTTATGATGGGTACAGAACATACTAAGCTATGTAAACCAATCCTATGATGTCATTGTCATAAAACTATATCACATGATCTGATATCTTTTCCTTCTTTCTATTTTTAATAAACATGGCAATTTTATTTTACTCAATAGGAGGGATCAATTGTCCAATAGGAATAGTAATTGTTTCCAATGGATCAGTGTAGGTAGCTGATACACACAACAATAATCAAGTACTAATTAAACTGAGCATCAAATGAAATATTTTCATACTATATACTTAAAAATTGATATAAAAATACAATGATTCTGTACAAGTATACAATTGTATGCACATGGTTACAGAATTAGTATTATACTATGTAAAATTAAACTGGTGATTAGACTCACACAGAAATGGCATCACAGATAGTGTTGTTCCAGTTCTTAGGTACTGGGAACTAAAAGTAATTTTAGTATCATCATTTTAATTTAAGTTCCAGTTCTAGAACTAGAACTAGTACTAGAACTAAAATAATTTTTATCTCAGTACTGGAAATTAGAACTGGAACTAAAAATATTTTTTAGGTATTACTTTAACTAAAACTGGAACTAAAATTTGAGTTTCTTCACAGTTATTTGTGTGATTATAAGGATACTTTGACAAGTATTTAGCATTGTCATATAGCTAAGTACTTCAAAGAAATTGTGTTAATTCATATTAATTCAAATTCAAATTAATATACGATAAACTTTTGAAACTGCACGGCATGGAACTATGAATTAAGCGGAAAATTTCTAGAACTAAAACTGGAACTAAAATAGTGAAACAAAAAATTCCAGAACTGGAAGTTAGAACTATAAAAAAGAACAATTTGGTTCTAGAACTAGAACTGGAACTATAAATGATAAACTAAAGGTTCCAGAACTGGAACTAGAACTTTAATTTGACATGAGAACTGGAACAACTCTAATCACAGAGAACAGTATTACAGCAAGCTACAATGATATATGACCTAGTTAATTAAAACTGATAACATTTAATTGTAACATATTTAACATAGTTGGTATTAACTACATCATACACAATATTATCATCCAAATAAAGTAAACAGCACTTTAATTTATACATTCTGTAAACTCTCAATTCAATCATTATTAAAGTATCAAAAAAGAATCTTAGGAAGATTAGGTTCAATACTAAAGATGGTTTCCTTTTACAGTTTGAAATCAGTACCTCATACATGCTCCCTAAATTACTCCCACAGATTTTATTAATACATTCATTGTGGCCATGACAATCTTTACATAATGTCCTCTTGCGTTATGCTCAGATAGCAAGCCCTAAGGTCACTTGATCAATTATATAGCATACTACAGTGGAATATACCTTATTTGGGTATAACTATGATATGCACAAAAAGTTACTGTTATATACAGAAGCCGCAGACGGACATTTCAATTCCTTTTTTCTTATTCCTTCCGCTAACCTTGGCGTATTTTAAAAATTCCAATTAACGATCCATTTGATGAGTCCATTTCTCATTCCTAATTCCAATTTTGGCATGTGCATCATTTCTAGGCTTTTCTTGTTAATTAATTAAATGCAGAGCGCGAGTACCACGAGCCGTCTCTTAGAATCGAGCGTCAGCGAGATGTTTACAGTTAGGTTGGGTCCCTGACTTTGGTTGTATATTGTAGTTCTATTATTTAGAGAAGCCGAGAACGGACATTAAAAACTCCGTATAATCCCGCTATATTGAAATTGGAAATAGGAATTGGAATGTCCGTCTGAGGCTTCCGTAGTTATATAACCAGTAGATACATGTTTCGAAACTATATGGAATTTAATAACAATCAGAAATTATAACAATATAATAAAAAACAAAGAGAAACATAATAAACAAAGTTACAAAGTCAATTGTTCTTATTTTTCCGTGTGGATGGACTTAGTGGCCGAGTGGTCTTACTAAACTGTTCTCCAGCTCGATCAAATTCTTTAGGATTTTTGTCACTATTCCAGCACCAGTGTGCCACACTCCATGGACAAATCCTCTTAACCTACTCTCATCTTTGTAGTTGCCTTCCCAACCCATAACTTCGTCCAGCTTGTTGCTACGGTCACGCCACTTTGGGAGGGTTGGCGAGTGGTTTAGTCTTCTCCTCATTGCCACCAGATATAACACCGCACACTATAGTAGTCAAAAACAATAAAGCAATCATTTTTAACTAGCTTAACTTAATTTAGTAGATCTGGAGTTGTTATATATGGAAGAGGGTTGAGGAAATTGACACTGTAGTAATAGTGGGTTAATCCCAGACAAAATCCCTTGATGACATTGTAAAATTGCAAATATGGGATAGCATTACTTACTGGTAATTATTACCACAACTTTGTTAGCAGAGTTTTAGCAACGAATTTGATTATGAGAGAGTATAATATAACAACAATAAATATAATCAGAAATACCAAGTCAGCCCGAGAGAGATTGATCAATAAACATATATATAAACAATACAAAAATCATTCATTTTATATAGCATCATTTACTGGAAGTATTACATAACTATGTTTACATAAGTGGTTACACATTCATACATTATTATTAAATCACTATTCTCCAACACAACTAACATGATGTAACTCAGGCCACTTGCACATAGATCTGATTCAGCATAATTGATCTATTTGCCACTTGTTTCAAATATCTATTGACATGAAATCTTACTTTGGTTGTGCTGTCAATTGTCCATTAATTATCTTCATTATGATAGTTGAATGTAGTAAGTACATCAATATTATCTGAGCAGTCTTATGTTTTGCTCAGATATCAGCTAAGATCACATGATCAATGATATAGCATACTACAATGGAATGTACCTTATATGGGTATTGTTATGATGGGTACAGAACTTACTAAGCTATGTAACCAATCCTATGACTAGTCTCGCGTAGCCAGCCCCTCCCTCTCGGGAAGGGTCTGGTCAACTGTAAGTATAGCTCTCGTTCAGAGAACTACCGGAAATCCGGTAGTTGATAAGTGGTGTTAAGAGATAGGAGGGCAAACACCCACTTTAAAATTGCTGACTAAACAGAAGTATAATGCTAGATACGCGAGCAGTTCTCTCTCAAGCTTTTCAGTACATTGTACTTCTGTTGAGTCAGCAATTTTAAAGTGGGCGTTTGCCCTCCTATCTCTTAACACCACTTTTAGACTACCGGATTTCCGGTAGTTCTCTGAACGAGAGCTATACTTACAGTTGACCAGACCCTTCCTGAGAGGGAGGGGCTGGCTACGCGAGACTATCCTATGACATCATTGTCATAACTATATCACATGATCCTTCTTGCAAGGTCTTGATTATTTACACGAAATATCAACTGAATGATGGCCTCCTCTAATTCTATTGTTGACTATAGTAAACATGTGAGTAGTATATCTATGATATCATTTTGTAGCTAAATTTAGTTCTACATAGCAATATTAATAGTCATGAACATTCAATCTATCATTCATTTACTTATAGGTTAATTTGAGTTCTACTTGTTGTCTAAAATGTAGTCGACCTTATCGTGACCTCGTATGCTGTCTTGTTGTCACTCTTTCTGTACTCAATGTATCCAGTCTCTTGTTGCTATGAGTGCTGGGACTACCTCCATCATTTGTCCAACTTGTCTTGAGAAAACGTTAGTATCTGAAAAAAGGAGTCACCTCTCTTCCTCGTAGCCTTCACCTTTTTAACAAACAGTGTGATGTTCTTGCTAAAAATCACCTCTACCCCTCCTCTCCATGTGACTCATGTAGTGAGGGCACTTCAATAGCGTACTGTACTGAATGTACAGATCTCCTCTGTAAAGATTGTTGGAATGCTCATAAAAAGCTTCGAATGTCTCGTACACACACTTCATTTACTCTTGAAGAAGCTCGTACTATGCCCCAAGACAACTAACAAAATTAATTCCATCTTTTACCCAAACCTGTCATGATCACAATGACCAACAACTAAATTACTATTGCCAACAATGTATTATTCCAGTGTGCAGTGAATGTACCCTCTCTAACCACAAGGACCATCCTTTTACTGAGATAAGTAAACAGGTAGAAAAGAAAAAGACAGCTGTTCATGCAGCCTTTCAAGGTCTTCAAAAAGCCGAGCAGCAACTTCAAGTAGCTTTGGCATCAGGAGAAGAGATAAAGAGAGAGATCAAAAACTTGTCAGCATAATATAGATACAGATATACGTCAAGCTTTTGCCACTATTCAGCAACATTTACGTTCAGCGTGAAGAATCAATGTTAGCTCAGAGCCGTGAAATGACTAGTGTGAATCATCTGTCTCCCCCCAACTGGAGGAGATCCAACATCTCTTGGATACAATGATGTACTGTCATAGTCTTGCAACCAGTGAATAGGAGAGTACAATGATGTTGAGTTTCTATCAGTTGCTCACACACTACAGGGCCAGATCAAAGCAACTACAAGACAAGTTTACTAATACTTCTCTGAAAATTGTTAAGCCACCAACTCCATCTGTTGAGATAAATATAGATGAAGTAATGACAAAGATAGAGAACTTGGTATTATATTTGCATATGGTTTCTTCTCCTGATAATACATTTGCAGAGATACCGTCACATATTGTAGTCGACAGAGAATTTACAGTTAAAGTCTTTTCCAAAGACAGGAATGGGAAAGAGTTATTTTGCGGGGAGGTGAAACTGTGGATGGTAAGCTTGTTCCAGTTGTTCCAGTTGAAGATAAAGGAACAAACTCATGATTCTCAAAATGGTACATACTTGTTTCCATCAAACCACAACGATTTGGACGACAAAAGTTAATTCTAACTATCAGAGGTCATCCCCCCATCAAAGGCAGTCCATTCAATGTTGTGTGTATACTCGAGATTATACTATCATCAAAAACCATTAGCTATTCATAAGGAGATTTCAAAGCCATTTTTCATAGCCCATGCTTCTAATGGTGATATGTTTGTCACCAGTTTATAATAAACATTGTATATGTGTATGCGATAGTACTGGAAAAACTGAAAGACTACCATTGGTTCATATGGAACTGGCCCTGTAAAATTTAATTATCCCACTGGAATAGCGATTAATGGAAACACAATGTACGTGGTAGAAGAATATGGAAATAGAATTCACAAATTAACATTAGAAGGAGAACATTTGAGTACGTTTGGTGAGAAGGGTCTTCTAAAATGCAATTTTCAAAACCTTGGGCTATATGTATTGGTCCTGATGGTAAGATATATGTTGCTGATAATGGTAATAATCGAATCCAAGTATTTCATTGTGTGATGACACTTTCTCTCATATCATTGATGATAAAATATGGAGTATTGGAGACCCTGGTGGGCTTGCCTTTGATTTATCTGGTCAGCTTCACGTGACTGATCAAAAATCTAACGTGGTCAATGTCATCACTGCAGAAGGTCAATTCGTTCGTAAGTATGGTCAACCACATCTCAAGGGACCACGCGGCAATATAACTATTGATCCAGCTGGGGAATTCTCTGGTGGTCAATTATAATGGTTTGTTCTCTTGCCATTTTTAATCCAAGTGGCATTCATACGCACTCAATCACAGATTTCTACTAACCCAATAGGAGTAGCTGTTGCTTCTAATGGATCAGTATGGATAGCTGATACTTACAATAATAAACTAGTTGAATATTGATACTCACACACTTTGTTATAAACTTGTATGCACATTATAAACTACTTACTACATAATAGTTTTGTTTGCTTACCTATAATTTAAGTGATTGTAATGTTCTCAATAAAATACTTTGTTATTGACTTATATTCTGATCTTGGTTTATGTGCAGGATATGCATATTGTCTTTTGCAAATCTAAACACCAAGATAGAAATGATATTGTCTTTCACGTGCACAGTGATAAAAATCTAAAAAACCGACTTTAATGTTCATAATTTCATAAACATATGAGTCATGTCTATAATGTAGTTGTATTAGCTCCACAGTACAAATTGATATTACACATATGAGTGTGATTATTGCATAAAAGATTTTATTGATTACAATAACTCTTACATGCATAAATTGGATAAACAATCACGTGCATATAAAACTTCAAGTTCCTTTTAAAATTACGTATAAGTGCCAATAGTTACATGGAATTTAATAATATGTAAATATGTATAAAATACATATATATATATATATTAATTATAAATATATAGCTTCAGTTGTCCTTATTTTTCTGTGTGGGTGGACTCGGTGGGGCGAGTGGTCTTACTAAATTGTTCTCCAGCTCGATCAAATTCTTTAGGATTGCCTGTCGCTATTCCAGCCGACACAGTGTGCCACATCCATGGACAAATCCTCTTAAACTACTCTCATCTTTGTAGTTCTCCTTCCCACCCATAGCTTTGTCCAGCTTGTATTGCTACGGTCACGCCACTCTTGGAGGGTTGGCAAGAGGTTTAGAATTGCCTTTTATTATCATCAGACATGAGTCACAATGCAGTACTCTCTATTTGTTACTGAACAATCTAATAGCTGTAGCACTTACATAGAAGAGGACTAAATAAATTGACATTGATATAAAGAAAGAAAGAGGGCAAATCCCAGGGAAAATCCCTTGATAAGACAAATGTGGATTGGGTGTGTCCATCAATATTATTTATCATAAAGATTAATGCAAATTATATGATACAAATTCAAATCACCTACTAAAAAAGATAGATCGGATGCAGACTGGTCTATCTTCCATTTATTTCTATTATTATAATCATAGCATATTATTTGACATGAAATCTTACTTTGGTTATGTAGTAAAAAAGTTTTTCTCAAATATAATACACTATTATGCCAGATCAAAAATTGACTTTTGGCATGGGAATCTGTTTCATGACAAATTCTTATGGTGTTCTTTACATTGGTTATTTGTTGAGATTAAGGTTACAACAAAAGTATAAGATTGAGACTTTGTGGTTTACATCGACAGCAACTACAGCATACACTTAAGAAGGTACTTGTTATAATGTCATGCAAACTAGACTTTATTACTAACAAAATTAGAGCAATCATTAGCAAGCAAAATCTGAAAATACTCATGTACTGTAGGACGCACACCAAATATCGGAATGTATAAATGGTTAGTAGTAATTCCTAACAAATAATCCAAAGCAAGTAACAACTTTCCTCATATATATCAAAACAGATGTCATAATTGCATAGATCTAGAGGATCAATCATTTTTGACAATATTTCTTATACAATAGAATTAGCATCACTAACACATTTCTTGAACCAAAGGTGTTGTCCTTCTTCTTCATTGGCAGCATTCCAGTTGACTCTGATAGCTTCACGTTTGATACAATATATAGTTATCATCGTATCTGCATTGTCATGCATCTTCCCTCTATTGTGATTATTGCAGTCTTTATGCTGATTAAATTTTGTTTTAGTTAAAACATACAATAGGACAACTTTAATTCATCAACTAACAACTAAAAAACTAAATAATCAAGATAAAATACAGTATGAGGTCCACTGACATGATCATCCAAAACTCATCACTTGCAAAACACACACAGGACCCTCTTATATAAACATATCTATCTATAATTAGCAAGAATAAGAAAATACCACTGATTTAACTAAATGTTTTAAGGTCAGCTAGAATTTGCTCAATAGATTGGACGCCGTTTGGTCTCACATGAGAGATACACTTCTGAACGCGGAGCTATGTCATGCTGGCCATTGGATAGTCTCAGATTGAGTTGTCTTTTCTGCTGTAGTATAGTAGGGAAGGTGATTTAGAGTAATCTCCATAAGTAGGACACCAAAACTCAAAGACATCCATGTGGGAGAATTGTGATCAGGAAGATGTGCTTCTGGTGCAGAGTAAAAAGGATACCAGGAGCTACAAGATTAGCATGAGATGACTTGGAACAAGATTGTTAGCTGAGCCATAATCAGAGAAGTTTAGCTTTCCACATTCACTACGCAGATGGCCTCAAGGAGGACATTAGGATCGACTAACATACACATGTAATATAGGGTGGGGTGCCAAAGATGAAGATAGCTTTTAGTGCAGTCAGATATGTCTTAGGGGCAATCCTGATAATTTGAGGACTGTGTTGAGTGGAGATTTTTCAATTTCTTTAGGCGAAGACTTGTTGCATTAGTTCTGTGAGGATAATAAGAGTACGCCTCTTGAGTGGCTCCTATGAACTGAAGGAGATTAGGGATGACTTATTCTAGCAGCAGATTCTCCAGTGGGCTCGTTCGTAAAAATTGTATATGTTATATGGTGACAGCGATAACATCATGAAGACATTTAGCAGCTACTCTAAGGCCACGAAATTTAGCCATCCTTGACTTCTCCCCTCAACCTCCGTCTCCCAAGGGATGCCTGACTCGACATCTCGATCTCCTCTCTCCTTCACTATTTTGTATTGACTGATCTTTTTAACTGCTGACTTGAATTTCTTGTTGAAGATCTGACGGCAAGTTTGTTCTGCTAGTCACGGAGCAGAATTGAGTGGCTCAATCGACGATTGAAGATCTCTGTAGTTCTCATATGTCTGGACAAAAATCATGTCTGTAATACTGTCCTGTTCTGGACAAGGTACATTTTCCCTTTCTTGATTATTTGTAGCATTTGTTCTATGTTTCATTGATTTTTGTCATCGCGTTGCTGGGTAGTTAGTGGAGTTGCTGGACTGTCTTTCCCTTTCTTTACATAGTTGTTGAAGTGGAGTTTCATTTTGTTCATCTTCTTGATATGTTTGTTGTTTTGTTGTTCCATGGTTGGGAGGTCCTTTCTTTGTAACCATTAATTTTTGTGTTAAAGTTCTATTTTTCCATCTTTTTTTGAGAATTATGATGTGAGAAAACATTTTTGAGAGCTTTTCAGGAGATGGGACAATAACCTTGTGTTGTCTCACAATTCCTTCTTCTTGTTTACATTGATCGTAGTCAGCTAAAGTGAGTAGATACTATTAAGAATACAAAACAAGATTTTAGTATTATACTTACTATAATATATGTAAAATATCTTATGAAATGTAGTTATATATGATGGTATTAAAAACATCTCAAAAACTGACTAAAGTAATCTCACTAGGATTGTACACTAAATGTCCGGGCAGGATGCCATCAATGCCACTACATATGGACAAAAAAGATGGTATTTAAAAGATAACAATAAGAATTGTTATTGCACAAACACTTACATAAGTAGTGTAGCCAGCATGCATGATGGGGATATGCGTGAGTTTGAGCTCTGAGTATATTTATACACAGTGCTTAACACTTCTCTTTCATAGGTCCCAGTGATCTATGTTTTGAACTTAATTGAAGTCAACTCGTTTAACACTCAAAGTTTATTGTATTGTCTTAGTTGTTTTATTGTTTGATTTGTTGTATTTTAGTGGTTTTATATAAACTGCTATAAAGACAGAATTTTCATTTATTTAATTATGCTTCAATTTTAAAGTAACATTCTCAGGTTTCATGGGTATTTATGCTATTTATGCTTTTTACCTTTGTCAGTTAGTAACTTTGCAATATCTCTAAAACACCTTTTTGAAGCTATATCAAGAGGGAGTTTCATGATTCTGTAAAATAAGAAGGAAAAAGATTTAGGTGGTAAAGAACATTAAATATTGATTATAAATAGGAATGCACAACATTTATGCTCCATTTATCCAATTGCACATGTATGCATGTCAGAAAAGATTGCCAAGTAAGTAACGGTATGTTATCTTTGTATGTAAGTTCCAAGGGACACATAACCATTAACCACTGAAGTAATATCAAGTCATAATTTGGCAAAATTAGAAAATATTTTGCATTGTATAATAACTAAGCTAACTAAATAGGACTAACACTAACTCCTAGCTTTCCCAGTTAGACATTGCCATTTTATTGTTACTAAGAGTATTTGACTGTCTGAAGGATGACCCCCCATACATTCATTGCAGCATAATGAAGAGCGGTAAGTACAGCCTGCATAGTGCAGCAGAAAAGAATTTGTCTTGTTAAAAATGAAATGCCATGTGTACAATGTGCTGCTTCACACACATTTTGAAAATTAGGATAGATAAAAATTTATAAATTTTCATTGAAATCTCACCACATCAGCAGTATGCAGGCTTTGTTTTTCTGATAAAACAAATAGACTGATATCATTTGTCCTTTTTCAGAAGCATAGTGGAGGACAGGTCTTTCCTTTGATACATGAGATAAAACAACTATAATACCATGAAGGACCATTATGCTTTGCGATGAGTCTATGAAATGTATTCAAATGTGTGAATATGAAGAATTACTAAATACTATGTGTACAAATGCCAATCAAGTGCAGCTATATTAAATTTAAAGTTTTCTATAACATCAGAATAAAAAATATTCTGATGATAGCCATATACAAGAGCATTTATAGTTTGCATTATTAAATCTGATTTGTAATTTCATTGCTTTCTGTTAACAAGGGAACTGTGGTCTATAAATAAGTCACTGTATAAGGCTTATATAGCTAGCTCCACATTTTAATTCAGTTATGAAAGATCATAAAGGGCATTTTATACAATGTTAGCAGTTGTCAAAAATAAGTGAGTATTCAAGGAAATATTTGATCTAATTTGTCAAACCTAAATGAATTAGACATTTTTAATGAAAAGTGGTGTCTACTGAGCTCCGATATCTTATATATGAGGTCACATTTATAGCTAAAAGTAAATTCATTAACTTATCAAAATGTATCAATGTTTATTAGTTCTTAATTAGAAAAAAAATTAACTACACCCATGGGTCTACGAGCATTAACATTAAGGCTTTTTTGAACGCTGTTTTAACCCCCTCTAGATGCCCATTTAGAGTTGATTTTTTTTAAGTAATCCAATGAGTTACCCTAAGGGTTGTTTGCATATAATAAGTTATTAAAATTGTGATATATATAATGATATCAAACTATTGTTATGTGGTGTACCATGGAAATATAAGGAACTATTAAATATAGATATATACAGTCAAACAAAAAGACAAACATGTGCACACATGCGTAGTAACATAAATGTCAGATCGTCAAGAAAAGCCATAGGTATGGAATAATCATTTTAAGTGAAGACGACTGAATTCCCTATCCAAATGGCTTACATGCTAGCTTTTGTATTGCACGCAGCACTGATAAAGTTGTAACATGTACACGAAATATTTAAGAAAGATTGCTTTTATGCAGACGTGTACGGAAAACAGGGATGACAGCATTCAATAGAATGAGGGCCACTTAGGGTGGAAATAACCTCCTGGCTCGGGAGTTTCTATTATATTGATTTAGGGAAACTTTTCAAATTGAAATACGCACAGTTCTGTTGTGTTATTATCTTAAGTTATTCAAAAATTTTCAGATCCGAAGATATTTCATGGCATGCCAAACATTAATTTAACGGAACAAAAAATAATGTCTGCATGTGATTGGGTAACACATTGTCTGTAATGCATGATCATTGATTGCACGCTATCTTACTACAAGATTCTCCACAGCATAACACGTCTCTTTTAAATACTTACAAGTCGCTTGATAAGGTTCCTAATGTATCAAAAGTCAAAATAAAGTATATCATGGCATGAAAAGTTAACCCTTTAATTTATAGTAAGAACAATGAACAAGAGAAAGAGTAGTAATTGTGTATAAATCATTGCCAATATATGTATATAGTATGTAAGGGTAAAAGGCTAAATTATTGTATATAATAGATATTATGAGCTTATAATAGAACAGCATGTATGCATGTACCTTACAAGTTCCCAGTGATTAATTGCGGCCATTCCTCGGTAAAACGCCTTCTCTTGCCTCGTCAACCAATTAAGGGTGCTGTACTTTGTAACTTGGAGTAGGCGTCCGTACTTCGGAGCTTAAAGCAGGAAT
Source organism: Gigantopelta aegis (assembly GCF_016097555.1). Taxonomy (NCBI): domain Eukaryota; kingdom Metazoa; phylum Mollusca; class Gastropoda; order Neomphalida; family Peltospiridae; genus Gigantopelta; species Gigantopelta aegis. Next base: position 54,930 of record NW_024533184.1, read on the forward strand.
TCCTACTCCATTTGATTTTTTAAAATCTGGGCGTTGTGGTTATTAGATGTTCACACCGCGAAGTTACTTGGACACAGCGAGGAGCTGAATGGAAAATGATTGATTTATGGATAAGAGGAGTTTGATGATATAGAGACACTATTCAGATAGAGAATGTTGAAACATAATAATAGTATGAGTAATACCCAGAACGAAAAAAAAAATATTTTAAGTTCCTCAAGTTTCTCAAAAGGAGTAAATGTTATATAGATACAAGGAAGACATTCAGAAAATGAGCTGAAGTAAGTTGTAAATGTTAAAATGTTTTCATATTTTCTACCCACATGTCTGTTGTGATCACCTAATCATTGACTGAAGTTAATATTATTAAACAATGAATCATGCAAAATAAATTACTGATGTAGTTGAGTTGTGATGGAAGTAAGCGTGATATACAATTGAGCTTACAAAGTTTTTAAAGCTCAAGGAATTAAAAAAGAATTGGAGACAGATCAAACACTAAAAAAGAGCAAAATTATAATTATACTAAATGAAGTGAAACAGTGACAATACTCAATAAATGTTCGTTGTGATCAACCATACCCAATATAATTGATAAATGGCATTGTTGATCATGCAAATCATGCAGTCAACAATAATATGATATTTGTGGTTAAGTTAGTATAGATATGATAGTAATATCTTCACCATTGAACATGAAAACAAAAAAAAAAACAACAGCATAGCTATTAATATTTTAATTTTTTATTTGCTGACGATTCTTCATTGCTAGTCAAGTCTTTATTTCTTCTCGAATACGTATAAATGTAAGGGTGAAACCTGATGTACAGCAAAATATACTAATAATAATTGAAATACAACATACCTTAGTAGGAGCATATTAACAATATTTCTTGCACCATTCATCTACACATTACTACTACATAAGATAATATTAGAAAAGTACATTTGCATACTTTAGAACATTTCTTTTTTACCCAGATCCTTACAATACAGACGAATGTTCATCTCCTGAAATTTCTGTGGGAACATTTGAGAAACCTGCTTTATCTTGTGATTTTCTCTGCAGTATTAAGATACCCTTTTGTATAAAACATCATATTTCTTAACAGGATTTTTCTTATTCATGCCCATAAATTAAATATGGACAACCTGTTAAAATAACATCACTGTTATGTAAGGGGACTTTGCACATACATCGAGGTGAATAAGATCATCAAAACTGGTACCTGGGCTACACTCTTCAAGTGTGGGTCTTCATTTGCTCTTCAATTTCTCAGCATGATGTAACTATCAGAAAGTATAGATATCATAAAGAGGAAGTTATTGTGTAGTACAATTAAACTTTCATGAACGTCATTGTTGTCTTTTTATATTATTGAAAGGAAAGAGAGAACAAATACCTCTAACAATATACTTTACTTTTGCTAAGCGTAATTTCCTTTAATTGGAGTTATTACCAATATACTTTTTACAATGATTACTATTGCACTTCTATTTGTGTATCTATTTATTAAAAATTCATAGGGAAGAGGAATTGTATTTACTGTGGATGTAAAATGCCTCAACTGTGGAATGTTACTTATGTACTACAACAAATACTTTTTACCTGAGTTTTTTTACTTTTGCCTTTTCAGTAGGAGGGTTGTATTTGACAAATTCAATTTTGTAAAACTTCTTTCTTCAATTTTCCTTCAACAATTCTTTTGCCTATTATTAAAATATGAGAAAACTTTTAGATAGTATATATTAAGGTACTTTGCCAAACTCGGCTTTCTTCAGATATCATAATGTGTTGCATAACAGTATCAGTTAGTTGAGAATAAGCACCATATAATTGATCGCATCAGACATTTTGATTTGTTTTCTATCAAATGAAACTATCCAAGTACTCCATAATAGAAATAGGGACATACCCATCTTTGCCTTAAGAAATGGGTGTGTGATTTTCTGCTTTAAGAACTTTTAGAATCCTAAGATATTAAAAACTAACATAAAATACACTTCCATGCAATTCTTACATTTGTTCAACAATATGGTTTTAGTTTTATGCTGGTATGCTCTACGATGCAAAGTATATCGAGTATGAAACAGTTCATACAAATTGAATGATTCCTATAGAGTAAGATCAGTTATAGTAGCAGAAAAGTTAAATAATTAACAGATCTATTTACTTTATCTCTACAGCATATTTTGATGTGACCATTCACTTCATAACTCTGGCAAAATGTCACATAACGCCTCCAGTTCAAAGTTGTTAGCTGTATCCCCAAAACACAGTGACCAGGTCTCTTGCAAAGTACGAATCCCCTTGTCACATCTATACCAGTTTTCTTATTAGCCAAAATCTGTTAAAGAGATATAATGTAACAAATTAGTTAATAATACCTACTTCATACAAAAAAAACTTTTATCTTATTTCGTCCTCGCATTTCCAGTGCAGCAGAAAACAGAAGAGTTTTGTATTGTGTATTGAGAGTAAGTTTTTAAGGGTTTTACCATTATCAGTTCCTTGATAAAATCAAATCATGTCTTTATCATCAGTCTCCCACTTACCATATAGATCATGGACTGACTTTGAGTTGCACTTCTTAAATGATCAAACATTATCAATAGAGCCTTGTTCATGCTACAATAGTGACAAATATGGGACTAAAAGAAAATATTATTATTACTGTGACAATTACCTCCCAATTTTATCTCCATTAACAAGGGGGGAATGAATTTCCCATCAAATACATGGGAAAATGGACCATGACCTAAAATGGCACGGCCAGACCAGCTATCTTTACAATAATATATCTTTAGGAGTAATGCCAAGAAGACCCTGGCGACGGTGTAAGTCTCAACAAATTCACCAGCCAAATAAACACACACTATAAAATAAATATTTAGATTGAAACTATTGTATTATTATTCTATTCAAACATTAAACTTTTATTTCATTGATATCTTAGTGCATGTATATAATTTATATACGGAAACTGCAAAAAAAAACTAGTCAATACAGAGGAGTCCAACTCAACATCAAAGAAAACTTTACAAAACTAAAAATATTAAATATTAAAGGTATTGATAAATTATAAACCTAAAATATATTTTTGTAAGAGTAAACTACCTTAATAATATTAAAGCTAAACTTGATCTACCAAACAAAAAATAGAACTAAATTTTATCTCTAAATACCACTTGAAATTTTATTTCTTGGACATTATGTTTCATAGTTTTTGCCCAAAAATCTAAAAACGTTTCATGATGTAATCTAACAAAAATTTTAATTTGTAGCTGCCACTAGCTGTAACTATTTGCAATTACATACATAAGATACATGTTGTGGTGACCGAGTGTTGAAGAATTATAGAAACCAGCTATTGTACAACTAACAACCGACCCAGATGACAATAGTAATAATAATGATAACTATAACAACTGTAGCAAATAATACAACTAATGACAACTCATGACAACTGACAACCAAATACTAAAAGCATGCGGGTATTTATATCGATACATGACGTCATAATACACAATAATGAATATATAATATACATGTAGGTTTCAAGGTTTTTATCAAGGTTACCTAGTATATCACACATGTAAGATACATGTAATACACTATATGCATTACTGTCATATAAGAACTGGTGAGTTTCAGTTTAAAATGGCTTATATCCTGCTAAAGCATAATTTCAACTATACATCACCTAATTTTCATTATGACAAGTGCTTAAAACCTTACAAAAACATATAATGTATTTGCTAAGTTACTTACAAGATATAAAAGACAGGGTAACAATAACTGATATACAAAACCCACACCTAGCCTTCCAAAAACAATGACAACCCTTTGTTGTGATTATACCTTGAACATTGCAACCTCCCTGTTGTCACAGCTGCATGAATGCAAATAATGACTACAACTCCCATTCCTGCTGACAGTAAGCTGTGAAAGGTGGCCACTTATATATACCAATATGCATGAAAAGACTAGAACCTTATAGATTGGTATCTTCTAAATTCATACAGTAGTTAAGATCTTACCCCTAAGCTGTGACTCAAATCTATTGTGGGGAAGCTCCGCGGGAAACACAAAGTAACCACCACCTAATATAACAGTTTGATATAATGAGTGTTTCTAGTGATATACAATTCGCTTGATGTAACGTAGTTCTTTGAAATTGAGGTGTATCAACAATCAGCCACCAACAATGGGGTCAAGTATAAAATGACCATGTATTCGGGATCCTTAAAGACCTAGAAGTGGTCAAAAGAAATTATGTCATTGAGCAAAATGGAATATTTTACTTTTCCATCATTCAGGTAACTGGGTCATCGACCACGACTTTCTTTGCACTAGGGCCTTTGGGGAGTAGATTTTCCTGCTCAACAGAATCTAGGTTCTTTTTCCTCAGCAGACGTCATTATATCAAAGATATTCCGATATTCTTCTATGATTATACTCTGACTTTTGCGATATCGTGAAAGCGTGTTCACTGTTTTAAAGGCCCCTTTTTTTCTCGCGTGACACGTACGCTCTGTGACTGAATACCGTAATTATATTTTTATTCTAAAACTCTTCCTTCACCACAAAATTTGCCTCTAATAACTCGCCTACGAAAATTATAACACTCCAAATTTCAATATACATTCAATTGCAAACCCAGATTAGCTTTATTGATTACGTAATTGTAATACTGATTAAAATTGTCATAAAACTATGCCATATATGACTTTATTTTATGAATGTTTGTTGTATTAGCAAGTCCATTTAAAAAATATATATACAATACTACAGTGTTACTTTTTCCTATAATTCACATTTTGTTTAATTACTTCCCATTATTAATTTGGTATGGAAATTTTCTGCTGATTTATCAATTGGTAGTAAAACTGTTCATTAATGACTCTGTAAAAGACACGGGACAGACAACTTGCATACACACATACACACACATATATAAACTGTAAAAGGGGGTCCTTCTTGGTGGTAACTTCTATGATGATGTAACTTGTACTATGATGATGACATCACTATGTGTCATAAGTTTGGTTTAGGGTGTAGGTGATGGATTTAGATGATGTCATCATATAGATGATGACATCACTCCTGTCATTTAATGATGATGTCATCAGAGTGAAATTACACTAAGAAACCCCATAAAAAGTGATAAGTCAAATTAATTAATATATCATTACACAGTTTAAAATAACAAAATTAGCTGATTCAATTTGAAATTAACATAATACTGTTTGATTACTAACATGCTATGGAATCAACTGTTTATATTCTCTTTTTGTCTAATTAATTCAAACATTTCATAAAAACTCAATTCCATAGGACAATAATTAATGTGTTTACTTTCAGTAGTTTGTATCAAATAACTTTGCTACATAATAACTATAAGTTGGCTAAAATCAATTAATCAGTATTTACAGTGAGCACTCTATGCCTATATAAACCTAAACTTCTCCTCCATGTGACTCTTGCGCCAAAAATTCTGGAATAGTATTTTGTACTGATTGTAGGGATTCCTTTGTAAGCAATGTTGGGATGCTACCTTTAATATATTGACAATTAATGCTGTTATAAATTATGGGTTACACTGTAAAAAATAATAATGTCATTTTAACAACTAATTGTAGTTTGACATGAATGGATTGCTATGGAATTTAGAATTCTTGCAAATTACTCACTATGTGAATTGGTGGCATGTTGTACTTGTACATACTAAACAAATTATACAATGAATAATTTCACATAAATTCTACATTCCATAATAATCCATCCTTGTTAAAATGACCATAATTAATTTTTACAGTGTACCTGGACCTAATCATGTGCTCTATTGTCTTTAATCTTTTTACCATTTATTCCCTCCACCAAAAGTCACAACATTAATAACTCACTTGAAAGCAAAAATAATATCAAGTGTATAGGCACTATGTAAACAAAGATAACTATTTGTGTAGTTAAGAAATTAAATGCCATTACATTTTAATCTATACACTGTTATCATAACAATCATGTGACTGTGATTTTATTCTGACTAATATTATGCTAACACTTTATGATCACTGCAACCAATGTCTTTCTCCCCTCTACTAGTGGTGCTGCAAGTGACCTATTAACATGTAAGTAGTGTATCATTGATAGGATTTGATATGATTGTCTACATACTTAGGCTAATTTGGTTCTACTTGTTGTCTAAAATGTAGTCAACCTTATCGTGACCCTCGTATGCTCCATTGTTGTCACTCCTTCTGTACTCAATGTATCAGTCTCTTATCACTGAAGGTACTGGAACTAACTCCATCACTTGTCCCTCTTGTCGCCCAAACTACACCAGTACCTACTGGAGGAATCATCAATCTTCCTAATAATTTTGTCAGCAAGTTAAAAACAACTGATTTTTGTCTAGACAACAATAAGGAAAAGTGACGTCTTTAGGAAAATCTACTCTAATCCTTCTCCTCTATGTGACTCATGCGCCAAAAAAAATCATGGTATAGTATTTTGTACTGATTGTAGGGATCTCCTTTGTAAGCAATGTTGGGATGCTCACCAATTGGTACGTTCAATACGTACACACTTGTACTTCACTCTTGATGAAGCTAGAAGTATGACCCAAGACACACTAGCAAAAAGTATTCCATCTTTTACCCATACCTGCCAAGATCACACTGATCAACAACTTGACTTTTATTGTCAACAATGTATCATTCCAGTATGCATCAAATGTACAGTAATAAACACAAGGATCATCCTGTTATTGAATACAAAACCAAGTAAACAGCAATAAGGCTACTCTTTGTGAGAGCTTAAAAGGTTTCCAAGAGCTCAACAACAGCTTAAGAAAGTCTTGATATCAGGAGAAAAGATAAAGGAGAAGATCAATGCTCGTAAAAATGAGATAGATACAATCATACATCAAACATTTGCCACTCTTCAACAACTTTTACATGAACGCAAGGAGGCTCTATTAGCTCAGAGTAGTGAGGTCGCTAATGCTAAGGAGGCTCGTCTCTGTCGTCAGCTTGATGGGATCCAACATCTCTTTGAAAATATGACATACTGTGAGAGTCTTGTAACCAGTACTGTAAGAGAGTACAATGATGTTGAGTTACTATCAGTTGCCAACACATTACAGACAGAGAAAACCAACTACAAAAAGAGTTCTCTGAGACCTCTCTCGAAATATGCGAGTCACCAACTATATCATTAGATATTTATACAGATGAACTAGCTAAAAAGATAGTAGATGTAGGTGTTGTGTTTGGTGAAATATCTCCCAATAACACAACAGCAGTAATGCCATTTGGTGCAGCAGTTGGGAAAGAATACAAGGTTCAAGTTATACTCACAGATTGTACTGGTAAGCAGTTGTCTAAAAGAGGTGCCATGGTTAAGGGTAAGATAGCTGCCATTGAAGAAGACAATACAAATATTCCTGCTATCACAAACAGATTGTGGTGATGGTACTTATTTTGTTTCTTTGATGCCCACAGCAGTTAGGTCGACACAAGTTCTTCCTCACTATCAAAGATCAGCCTATTCAAGGTAGCCCCTTCATTGTTCCTGTAGCTACTAGTCGAGATTACACTGCTCTCATCAATCCAGTACGATCCATATCTGGAATAAACTGCCCATGGTTCATAGCCTTTTCTAACAATGGTAACATGTTTACAACTAGTTGTGGTAAACACTGTATATATGTATATGACAGCAATGGAAGACAGAAGACAAACTGTTGGTTCATTTGGAACTGGCCCACTACAGTTTAATTATCCAAGTGGTATAGCTATTAATGGAGGTATAATATATGTGGCAGAGCAGCAGGAGGAAGGTGACAGGAACTTACAGTTTAATTATCGAAGTGGTATAGCTATTATGGAGTAATTTAAAGGGAGAGAGTTTTTAGGCACTTTTGGTAGTAAAGGGTCTGGCAAAGGTCAATTTTCACACATCTGGAGCATTTGTATTGGTCCTAATGGTCGATTATATGTTGCTGATTCTGGGAATAACCGACTACAAGTATTTCATCATGATAAGTCTTTGTCTCATATTATAAAGGGTAATGAATGGTTTAAATCACCTACTGGTCTTTCCTTTGATCCTTCTGGTTATCTTCATGTAACTTGTTATAAATCCAACATAGTCAATGTCTTCACTGGAGATGGTGAACATATTCGTCAGTATGGTCAATCTCATCTCAATGGACCACGTGGTATAGCAATTGATTCAGCTGGTAATTCACTTGTGGTAAACAATAGTGGGATTCTCTTGCTATTTTTGATTCATATGGTGTTTTTATTCACTTAATACAAGGGTTCTACAGTCCTATAGGAGTAGCAGTGGCATCCAATGGATCAATGTGGGTAGCTGATCACGAAACAATAGACTAGTCAAATATTGATAATTAAGTATTGTTTGCATTACTTTACATAATTGCATATTGTGTTTGACACTGTTTGTTTGATTAAGAACAATTACAATTAACACAAAATATAATGAAGTCTATGAGTGCTTATTATTAAATATCATTATTATTATTGTAAAGTAATTCTTTACTGATAGTGACCAATCAAAGTATCAACAACATAGATAATTACAATTGCATAGTCTAGCTGCTACAGGAAACCTCATAAAGGTGTATAGGGTTAAAATTGTAGTTCAGATGTGTGCTACATATTTTTTGAATGACGATGGTAGTAAAATTATTAATCTTCATTCAGATTGAGTATTATTGAACTAGGAAATGGTTACATCAAACTTTTCAAAAAATAAGGCTGAGAAGTAATGTTATGAATTATCCATTCCTATGTAATTTTTAGATGATTAGACTAATAGGACGTTGGAATACTACTACCTTATTATATAGACATTTCAGTTACCAAGTGGTGAATGGAGCATAGACCTATCAGAGGGAAAACCATCACTCATTGTAACGGCCTATGCTTCAGCTGTAGTTAGTAAAATTATTTTGTTTTTTGAGGACATTGTAATCGTAATGAATGCTACCATAATAATATTAACTCTTTAACTACTAAAGCACTCAGATGGTGAAAAGGTATTTTTAAATAAGGCTCAATGATGAAATCAGGCTATGATATTATGATGTGGTCAAGATTATCTACTGATACTTGGCGATCTTGGAATACCTCCTATTTTTCTCCCACCAGGTACTCAGTATAGCCAACAAAGACTTTTTTACTGATTATATTCATATTATTTAACACTGTTGCTACCACTTAGGCAGGTATATAAATAATATTAATTAACTACTAATAATCAGTAAAACTTCAATAAAAGAGTAATTTTACATTTCAAAAGACATCACTGTTAAAAATAGTTTGTTGCATTCATTTGAATTATCAACCATCATAATAGTTGGGTAGCATAACAATGTCTGGTGTGGCCAACTTCACCTTTGCAAAAGGCCCTGGGAGGGATTCAACCACAGATTACTGTACTTCTATGTGTTGACTATATTCTAACGTGCTTCACATACTCACATAGTCAAAATCTTTTACCAATTACTTAGACAAGGGATACACATCAGTACTTTATTATCATCATGTTATTGTGTCAGTACTATTTGGTAAAAGTTAATAGGGTTTATAATTAGTCCTCCCTCTTTTCCTATTCCAATATAATAACATATTATGTTTTGATTACTTATTACTATAGAACATCACAGTTTGTGATTATGAACAAATGACTTCTCAAAAAGTGCACATGTGTAGTATATAGGGATAACCTATTATTAATTCCATAGTGATAGCTCTTACATACAATGACACATCAAAGTCACCACAGATTGTATAGTGACACTCCTTACGCACAGACCCAGCATTATTTTGTCTAACTAATAAGAATTTCTACAGAGTCTTCATTGCTTTGACAATTAATTACATGACTATCAATCAACTATAAGTCGTTTTTACAGTGATATACAGCCCAATATTTAATGTTCTACAAGCCAATAATAGCTAATATTTATTCTATACTCAATAGCCAATTATTAAGGAGCCAAAAAGTAATTTTGTAATGTAATACCCAATAATTATGTTTATGATATATATTATATCATGACATTTTTTTTCTCTAATGGCATTTATAGATGAAGAATTGGGAGACATTCTCTTAATATATAATATTTCAATAATCATCTGTAACTAACCAGTAGTCACATAATAGTAAACTTTTAGTGAAGGGTCATCATCCCCTAACTATTATGAGACATTGAGTATATATTTGTATTATAAGTGAACTAATAGTAAAATATTTCAAGAAAGCATCTGTAATCAAACCAGTATTCATGTACTAGCAAGCTTGTATATTTAACATCACATCAACATATGTCCAAGATACTCATGAATTAAAATTGATAAATTATTTAATGAGTGTTTAAGCTCTTAGCAGTGTCAGTGCTTTTTTAAATAAATAGATACTGTACTATATAATATAGATTTAGTTTTGTAACTATGTTAATTATACTACTATTGGCTTGTAATATATGTATATATATCACTGTTAAAATTGACCCTTTTTAATGACTAATTTGTAGCTTACATTGGTGGAAGAGTATGGTATCCAAACTCATGTTAATACTCATTATATAATTTGTTGCTTTGCTATAATATACCCCACCCAGACATTATACAGTGAGTAAGTCATTTGAAGGTTTGATTGCATAGTAATTGATCCTTATAAGCTACAAATTGGTTGTTAAAATAACTACATACTTTTACAGTGATCCGTGCAGTAGTCATGTTCCAGGAATCTCTTATATAATATGACATAGCTGACTGTATTGATGCCATTATGTAATCTATATACTCATCTCACAAGATGAGGTAATTCTACCCAAAATACTATCATTATACAATCTAAATAATTATCAAGGGTTTGAAATAGTAAATTAGTTAGTTTTACAGTGAGACACATTGATGAACTTTGCATTATACTATTACCTCTGAATTATCAGGCTTAGCAACAATAATGTATCATTATTCATTATGCACATGATTAAGGAGGCCTGGAATAATGAGGATACCTAATTATAAAGACATAGTAGATCTTATATGATTGTAATCTATTGTTGCAGTTATGATATGTGCATGCATTGAAGGCACACTTAATAGCCTCTGACTGTGAGATCAATGAGATCAATTATCCATACATTAACATACACTATTGTATAAAGCAGAGATTTAAAAGCTGGTAACACATTTTAATTTGAAGAAATTTTTTTTTCATGAGCAGTGTTGATGCAGTGTTTAGTAAAATGTAATACTGTGATTAAAATTTCAAAAACTGAGTATAATAGTAATATGGATATAATATGGATCTCCCAATCACTAATTCAGTTATATTAGCAACATATAATAAAAAATATTAAACACTTATCTTACTGCACATTTGTATGTCATGCAGTCTATGTGTATATAGAGTGATATAATATATCAACCACATGCAGGCTATATAATGTACTTTATAAAATAATTCTTATTAATACAAACAGTTTAGCAAGAAAATGTTTTTATTTATAAATGAAATGATAATAGTTTTTAATAAACTGACTGAACATCATCTCAAGTAACTTTTAAATAGTCTTTTGTAAACTTCTACAAATCAATAAAATGAAAAAAAGGCCTATAACTAGAATGTTCCATGATGTCCAGCATTTGCAGCAGATGACTTAAGTACCTGTATAATTATTATATAAATAACAATCACTTATATCAATATAATACTTACATCTGGTACAGAATCCATAACGAGTATCGTAGATACCTAAACAATAGAAGAATAAATAAATAGAATAATATAAAATTAAAAAAAAAATTCAACTGGTGATATTGAACATACCGTATGGATGACCATTGCAGTAGCAACCACGACAAACCCTCCACCATTGACGTTTACCATTGCCTACAGTATATAATAGAATGACATTGTATCTAAAGTCAACATAACTCACATCGGAAGCACAAGGCAATACTGGAATACCCTATAAAAGAGATTGGCTCTCAATTATTACAAATGCATATATAGCTATGTACCATAATTGTTTGGTTTGCTGCAAACACATTTAAGACATGTAATTGTTCTGAAGAGCTGTGCAGTAATATCTAATATAATAGAAATAAAATGAATAAGCAAGGAACATCATTAATACTGTAAGATAAAAAACAAATAGATCATGTGCAATAAACAAATTCTATATATTATTATGTTGTATTATGTAACATAATAAACTTGATATTTACGTTTGTCATCTTGTTTTGCATCATCCTCAATAGGAACTTCCTTTGGTATCCAAATGTGTTTCAAAACTCGTCAGGAGAATTGTCTCCCAATTCATCATCTATATAAATGATATTAGAATTAAAAATGTCATGATATATTAAAGTACATACTAATGATTGGTTGACAATGAGCAAGGCAGAACAGTGCCAGAAAGACCAGAATGAACTTCATTTTGCTGCTGTCTTTACTGGAAAGTGATTATTTGAGTTTCTTGAAAGATGTTCACTGAAACTTCTCTGCAATCTCACTACTCTACTCCTGTCTTATATAGTAGAGGGTGTTTTACGAAATGACGTGAGATTTAGAGGTTTCTTGTAGAGTGACATCATAAAACATGAGTTAAAGAAAAGAGGGCCACTCCACTTAAGCACGTGATAAAACGTGTTCACCATCAAGCTATTGCTAAGACCAGCAGTGTTTGTAGCAAATAAATCGCTAAGAGAATAAAAGTCGTGATAGAGGTAGCTACAGCAAATACAACCCCTTAATTTCTTATTCAGCAATATGTGATGGTTCTTTGGTGGTATATTTAAACTTCTTTAGGACAATACATACCACTCTCTGCAATGGATGTTTACAAATATGGTATTATCTTGATCAAGATAATGATTCGTCATATTCCTGAGGCAACTAGGAGAAAAATTCAATAATGTTTAATGGTTAACCACACATAGCATCCAACCAAATGCAGTGAAGTAGCAATTCATAAGTTTAAAACGGGTTTCATCTAAAAGTATTGAATATTTACTAGAAACAAATTGTCAGAGTCTTGTAACTGCTAGCATTGAGGTATATGACAATATTGAGGCACTATCTCGAAAAAGCCTGGGGGGGGGGGGGGGGTAGGTGGGGGCTTGAGTCTCCACATTTTAAGTGTGGGGCTCAATCCCCTCCTTTTGTTGAAGGTTGTTAGCAATTCATGAATTTATAGGTCTGGATTTCATTCTTTTTTGTTTGAAAGGTATAACGCTGAGACTACATCTCAAGATTGTGTGGACAGATGTGGTTTTTATCAAAGCATCCATAACTATTAAGTGCTGTTTTAGTGTAATCTTTTTGAAACATTTTGAAAATGATAGGTTATTGTGTGACGTAAACTAATTATGTTAGGCTTAAGATAATTTATGTAACTCTGATTGTTTCACTCTTTGTGATGCCTATAAAATTAAATAATAAAGGTTTGTTTAAATAGGACTGGTTTTACTACTCTTGTTTGTTAAATTAATGGTGAAATGTCAAGACATGGCATGTCCCCACAAGATCTAACATTGTAACTTTTTCAAAAAGAAAAAGGTGTGCCAATATCGCCTAATGCAATAATATATAAAATTAATTATAATTATACGCAGGAATTAGGACACAAGTTCGTATGTGAAATTAATAATGATGGTGGTTTTGGCTCTAGACAAGAAGTATACTTCATTTCATAGCTGTTTAGTCTAAGAGGACGGCCATGTTGTCCCTACAAAGCAGCGCTTAAGCAATCCTGGTTACTCACCTGACACTGAAATAAATGGTTCTAATGATTTGTGTTTAGTGTAGTCACCTGTCTATTCCTATATCTTTAATATCACCTTTGCTAGAGTTGACAAGACCAAGTATTTGTTGTTCAGAATCTTATTACCTTGACAATTAACTACATGACTGTCCACGAACTATAATTTTTAACAGTAAATATGTAACCCAAAACTCAGTGTTTGGCAAGCCACAAAAGTAATCTTAATTTGTAGTGCATGTACTACCCAATCAATAATAATTGAAGCAGAAGTAAGGGTGTATAATATTTCAAAGAACCTGTAACTAACTTCTAGTCACATACCAGCAAGCTATTGTACATAATTAGATAGTTTGACTATATTTGATATTTACTATTATTAAATCTATATTGTGTTGTAGTAATAATACAGTAATTATGTATATTTATGTTAATAGTATATATTTAAACAAAGCATTTGTAACTAACCAGTAGTCCACGTATTGGCAATCCCTTACATACAGTATGACATAGTTGACTGTATTATGTAATCTATATGGTCATCTCACAAGATAAGGTAGTTGAGCCAAAAAAAAGCTATCATATCATATACCTTGTTTTAAAACAACTACCCATATCGTAATTTATTATGCATGCATGTACTTAAGGGGCTTAAATAATAAGGCTACATATACAGAAGTATATTTGTTTGTATATTCACCTAGCTTACAAGCACTAGCAGTACACTAACAGCTGTGGCTATGACCATGCTCAGATGGAGGTAGAATTTAACACTAGGTATAAGATTTAGAAGCTTGTAAAATAAATGTAGCTTTGTTTAGAAATATTTCTTTGATTGTATTATAGTGCTGATCCAAGCATTCATATATTTAATGACATATTCCTTACCCGTCAACTGACAATTACTATAATAGCTATGCATTTATTAAGTCAACGAGTAATCTTTGTAGTGTATAATGCTTAGTAATTGAGCTATTAGCGAAACATTCAACAATTCATTTACCATTAGTACAGTCACATACAACAAGTTTATTGTATAGCACTATATTTTGACTACATTGACACATGTTATGTAATCCACATACTCATCCACAAGATAATGCAGTCAAAACAAAAAAATGTAGTTGTGAGCAATCAAAATAGCCGAGACAAAAAGGGAGTTGTAAGCAATGTAAGTAGTCACAAAGTTTTAAATAACTTGATATAAATAATAAATAAAATATATTTACATTCACTGAGGCACTTGGTGAACTATACTGTATCTAAACTCTATTACATAGTGCTATCTTACATGCTTCAACAAATACATTATTATTATTTCTTTTACACACAGGCTTAGAATTATGAGGTTGCATATAAAGATATTTTAAGCTTATGTCATTATATGTCTTTTCTTGCAGTTATCATATCTCCATGCTTGAAATAAATGTGTACACACAACCTTTCATTGTATGCACAGGATCATTATTCACACAAATGTTCTTGCATTTGAAGTAGCAATACTAACAAAAGCAGCTGATAATGCAATTGTGATTTCAAGCAAAAAATGGTTTCCTAAGCAATGTTGGTGCAAGTATTTAGTAACATAATTATTAATGCTGTGATTGAAATTTCAAAACTAATAACACTTATGAATCTCACAAATCAGTAATTATGTTATAGTGGCAGCATATAATATAATAAAATTAATAAGACTATTAAAATTACTGCATATTTTTATGCCATGCATTCTGTGCACATGAATAGTTACTATATCTCAACCTTGTGCAGGCCATTAATAAATTCTTTTAGTAATTTCTAAGTAAGATCTTTAATACAAAATAGTTTTAACAAGAATTTTTTTATTTATGAATGAAATTTTAATAGTTAAAAAAAATGACTGAAAATCATTTTATGTAACTCTAAGAAATGTTTTTTAAACCTCTACAAATCAATAAAATGAAAAAAGGCCTATATTAGAATGTTCCATGATGTCCAGCATTTTGCAGCAGATGACTTAAGTACCTGTATAATTATTTATATAAATAACAATCACATTATATCAATATAATACTTACATCACTTACAACTGCTACAGAATGCATAGTAGCTATCATAGATACCTATATCAACAACAGGAAAGCATATCATTTTAACAAACTAAATACAAAATTCAATTGGTGATATTGAACATACCGTTTGGACGACCACACAGCAGTAGCAACCACGACAGACCCTCCGCATTGACGTTTATCATTGCTCCTAATATATAAGTAGAATGACATTGTATCTAAAGTCAACATAACTCACATCGTAGCAACACAGCAATACTGGAATACCCTATAAAAGAGATTGGCTCTCAATTATTACAAAGCATATATATGTATATAGCTATGTACCATAATTGTTTGGTTTGCTGCAAATACATTTATTACATTAGTTGCTCTGGATCTAGACCTGGAGAGGTGTGCATTCTTAATCTCTAAATATAATAGAATAAAAATGAATAAGCAGGCAACATTCATTGATACTGTAAGATAAAAAAAAAAGATCATGTGCAATAAACAAAATTCTATATATTATTATGTTGTATTATGTAACTTAATAAACTTGATATTTACGTTTGTCCTCTTGTTCTGCATTATCCTCAATAGGAATTGTTTCTCTTCTTTTGTATCGAAAAGTGTGTTTCATCAATTGCAAAATCTCTTCCAGGTTTTACCTGCTGGTCTATAAATGACAATAAAGTAAAAATGTCATAATACAATATATACAAATACATACCAAAGGTTGGTTCACAGTTAGCAAGGCAGAACAGTGCCACAAAGACCAGAATGAACTTCATGTTCCTTTTGTCTTTATTGGAAAATGATTATTGAGTCTCTTGAAAGATGTTGACTAAAATAAAAAGTCATCTGTAATCTCTAGTCAACTTCCTGTCTATAAATAATGGGGGTTGTTACGAAATGACGTGCAGTTAAAGTATTCATGTAGAGTTACATCTTTGAAACATGAGCTCGTGAGCCAGCCAAGAAGATTCGAAAGCGCGTCACTTCCCACTTAAGCACGTGACAAAACGTGTTCACCTCAAGCTATAGGTACAAAAGAAGAAGAAGGTTTTTTCAAGAAAAAAGCAGAAAGGAAAGGTAGCTTTTGTACAAGTAGCTGTCTCTACTTATGAAACTGGAGATATAAGCAAATTCAATTTGACTACCTACAGATAGCCATGTTCATTCAAGCTGTGGCTAGGTAAATATGTGTGTAACATGGAGGATAGAATAAGAATTCTGAATGTATGTCACATGGATCCAAAACCCAGTCAGATGGTGTCAAACATACACTAAACCATATTAATGAGTGTTTTAAGTGGCTGGATGTTGGAGATGAAAGACGCTTTTTCAAAGGGATGGTAAGTGTCAAAATGCAAGTTAAATGTCAATTTGTAAAAAAGAAATTAATGTAATCTCTTTGTCGTACACTAGGTTCCTAGATGTGATCAACATTAGTTCTATTACACCTTACAGATCTAGAGTGTTTTTGAATTGTTTTGACACATATTTTCTTTTATCTTATTTCATAAGCAATTATAAACCAAACATGACTTAAAAGAACTGGATAAGTTTGATGTTGTGAGAATGCCATTAAAGGTACTACTTAAAATGTCTTATTAACTCTTAACCTGGTTGGTTTTGAGTCTGTGATTGTAATTTCAATTAGGTCAGACCTCTGAGATGGTGACCAGCATACTCTCGGATTATCTGAAAGGCCGACTAGGATAGGGCTGGTAGTCTCCCTTTAAATGAGATCGAGGCTGGTGTATTTGTGGGGGCCCGGTTCCTGCTTACGATGACTGCGTTGACATCCTAAGAGCTCGAATCTGGTTTGAAATTAGGGCGATGCTCCAGCCAGGATTACCTCGTCTTCAGATGCAGGGTTAGCAAGCTGAAAGACGGCAGTCCTAGCTAGCAATAGCAGGGAATCCTGGAACCTGAGTGGATGAGTGAGGAGGATCGTTTAGGGAACACACAAAGTTTTTTTAAAAAATTTTTATTAAATCTTAATACATTTTATTTTGTAAAATATAATTTATTATTTTTTAAATGTAAACTAAAATAATTTTATAATGTAAGCTAAATTATTTGTCAGCTAAAATAGTAATAGACTACATACACTTGAATGTTTTCCTTATCGTTTAATGTAAATGTAATGTAAGTAAGTAGGTAATTTTAGATACTAAGTAAGAAGCCCTGCTGGTGAGTCGTAAGGTTGAATAGGCTACAAAGCAGCACTTAAACAGTCCTGGTGACTGACTCTAGAATTCTACAAAGTAGGCTTAACTAAAATAAGTAATAATAGAAAAATAGTAACAAGACCACACAGACCTGTCTTGCTATCAACTTCTACTAAATCATTCTCTGAACTATATTTAGTCCTGAACAAACACGTCCAAATATGGTATATTTACCTTAAAAGGAAGACAAGCATTAACCAAAGATATAAGGTACTCTCTGATTTGTTGTGACTGCAATAGAGTATCACTTATTTTAGACACACCGTTTTGTTATGTTTCTGTATGTTCGTTATGTTTTCCTATCATCAATGGTCCGATTTAAAAAATGGCCCCAAATCATTCATTTAGTAGCGAAATCGCTTGAAATTTTTTTATGTAGTTGAGCTATATAGTTCCTTATTAAGTGGAATAATTGATTATGCTCAGAAAGGTTGTTTAAATCTGTAAAAAAATTACAAAAGATTCATTAATTTACATGTACATGTGGTAGTAAAACTAAGGGTATTATTATAGCATTTTAAAACAATGTAACATTTTGAGAGCAGTATTATTAATGTATTTTCCACTTAATAAAGACCTATATTAGCTAACTCTATAAAAGAGTTGTTTGAGTGATTCATGATGTGGACTGATTCTCATTTTTGACTCAAGACCAAGTTAAAAAATGATTCAAAATTGTCAGTAGGGAAATCACTTGAAGTTAGCTATATAGGTCCTTGTTAAATAGAACAAATTGTGCTTAGAAATGTGTTAAAGTGTGCAAAGAAATTCTACTTCAACTACTTGTACTAGTGGTGTCATAGATATTTTTCTGTGGACACTCAGTCCTCAATCATCCCTGTAGATGATAATGGTATAAGTAATGTAATTGTGGCATGGAATCAAGTTCTTGTAAGAATCTTACTTATTTACTATATGCATAACCTCTGTTGTTAATATCAAACCAGGTCAATATGAATTACTAGTGAAAGGACATAGCCTCAGATGAATCAGTGTGGGGTAGCTGATTACGATAAAGATGAATAAATATTAAAAGCTAAACATCACCATTTTTATGTTGTAGTTTTATTATTGTATCATATAAATTTGCACCAGCACCATTGCAAGAAAATTTTTAAATACTTTCAAAATTTTTTACTTAAATTTAAATTAAAACACAGGTCCCAACATTTATTAATTGTGTATAACAAGTAATAGTCTTGTAATTATGTAGAATAATGTTAATATTTTCTATTGTTCTGGTCTGTGTCCATTTAATATATAAAATACTTTCTGTCGGTCTGAAAACAAAACATATAACATGACAGCATCATTGACATCATCGCATCATACCTGTCATTCTATCCACTTCTACTAAAAAACTCATTCTCTGAACTACATTTAGTCCCCGAACATACACGTTCCAAATATGGTATGTTTACCTTAAAAGTAAGACAAGCAGTCGACATAACCAAAGATATAAGGTACTCTATGATTTGTTGTAATGCAATAGAGCATCACTTATTTTAGACACCATTCTGTTATGCAATGATAGAACAAGCAGAAACCAGGCCAGAAAGAAACTTTATAGCAACTAATCAATGTGTGGATGGGTGAGTTATAAAAGAATGTGGCACTTACCATCTAACCACTGTGTTGGAGCTAATGTAATAAAGAACTGACTGCCATTAGTATTAGGACCACTATATAAGAAATATTTCTTTAATGATGATGTCACTTCATTATGATGTCATCGTTACCTATTTGCCATAGAAAACAATACCAGCACCAGAATGTTTTAATTCATCTGATATCTCATCTTCAAAATAACCCCTTTAATTAACTATGACTAATGGTAATTAAATAATACATAACATACCCATATATGGAAGACCCCCCTCGGCCAGTACCTGTAGGATCTCCCCCTTGAATATAAAATCCTGTAATCTTTAAGTTTTAATTAATTAATAATATTAAAAATAGGGACTTTACTTTTACTATTCCTGTGAAACTTGACATTCTTATAATATAACCAGTCAATGCCTATAGTGACCCCAATAATAATAAATAATTATAATGCATTTCCTTTAATAGGTATCTTTTAATACTTAGGGAGTGTAGATGTATATAGTACACAGTAAATATAGACTTCTTATGGTATTCGTATCTCTCCAGTCCGAGTCATTTTTTCTTTTATTACTTACTAATTCAGCAAAGTTCCTACACGTTTTTGGCGCGTGGCTTCCAATACAGTTCAAAGGAAAGGGGTCCCTAAATATAGTAGTCATTGCATATAGTATGCTTAATACAGTCTATACCATTGAAGTTTCTAACACAATTTGAGAAGGTTGATCTGCCATCTTAACCACGTGGAACACTAGTATACGGAATTAGCTTCCTATAAACGCCCATTTCCATTTTCACAAAAATTTCAGAGACGTTTCCGTTACATTTCCGTAAATGTAGTATCAGTAACCGGAATTTAACCCTTTATCAACAGATTTCTAGTGGCTTGCAGCTGCTTTTTAATCTTTTCATTCTCTTTCTGAAGATAATCTCAATCTTTCACTAACACAAGCTATAAAACAGGTTAGGCTCTAGTCTACGTGTATTAGTAAGTATTTACATAATATGCGTTAGATATTACATTAATAGTGGGCGTGTCACTGTCCATTATCTTGTAGGATGACTGACAGCAAGCAATCTGGTTGAAGATGAGGTTCATATTCAGCCACCAGATGACACAATATCGAGGAAGTACCCTCTAGCTTATCGCTTTCTGATGACAAGTTGTATGCACTTGGCTCCTCCTCAGTTCAACCAAACTTTCAAACTCGTTTTTGGCATGGATGATGATAGTAGCGAGACTAGCTTCACTAGTCTTCTCCATTAAATCCACTTCTCTCTTATTTACCTCAATCTCAAGATCTTTTCTAAATCTCAAGCAATATCTGAGTCTCAGGAAGTCGTACAGAGTTCTGAGTCGCAAGAAGTTGTGCTTGAGTTTGAGTCTGAAAAAGGTTGTATCAAGTTCTGAAGTTGTATCAGATCCTAAATCTGAAAATAGTGTTAATGTTGAACTACATTCTAAGTCAGAGGAGATTATTCCAGATTCAAAATCTGAATCACAAGAAATTGTACAAGACTTGGAACCTCAAGAAGATGTATTAGAGTCTCAGTCTGAAGATTCTTTACCACAGTCTGAGTCTCTGTCTATTCAAGGAGAGCCAGTGGAAAGCCATCCTTTTACAAGAACCTGTTAGAAACATAACACTCGATTAAAAACCTCATTTAGCATCAGAAGATCTTCCATCTCCATCAGATTCCTTAACATCACTCAGTACACCTTTAGATTTTTAACACAGTCTTGTTAAAGAAGGTGTTCTCTTTAGCGGTATCTATATTACCTTGGATCTTCAACTGTTGATGCCCCAGTTAGTGAAACTGAGGCTAATCGAAAGATGACTGTACTTAAGAATCAAGCTGGGGAACCTATACCTATAGTCCTATCCATCCCTGAAGATAATCGATGGTAGTATTGTGTTAAAGGATCCATCTTCAAATCAAGTATTAGTTGCCTTTTTTTTCGGCATGTGTTGTTTTGTGCTCGTGGTCAACAGGACACTGATTTATCAGATTGTCTGGCTTTTAATGTACTACACAAACGTAGTGGGATGTATCAGTTGTCATATATTTAGATGTGAACTACCAGATGCTGTAAGTAGTACATGGACATGTGTGTATTGTGCTATCATATTTATTTATGCATCTTATCAGCTTATCTATATTCTAATTCATTCATTTATTTGTCATCTGTCCATTCACTTGTCTGTGTGTTTTATATGACTAACTATGCATCCATCCATCTTCTACCCATTGATTCATTATGTTATAGTGTCAGAGAGTTTTTGAAGCCATTGGCAAAGCATTCAGACAAAAGGTAAGCCATGCCCACTATTAAACCATTATACTAATTACCATTATTAGCCTGGAGGTAGAGAGGGTTCTCTCTAACACTCTCATATGAGCTGGATGTGATGATAGAAATTCACGAGGAAGATGGCCGTGGGAACTTTTCTCCTGTTTAATGGACAAGGATTGTTTTTAAATTCGTTCTAATGTTAAGAAGAAAATTATCATTACAATATCACAAACATGCTACACCTGCTAATGTACCTTTAAAATTCGACAGGTAATTTGTAGTATACATGTACACTACATGTACATGTACACTACATGTACATGTAACATGTAGTAGGAAACCTTTTGATAATATAGCTGTCTATCAGTTAAATTTGTAGTGGATTTTCTAGTGTTATTTAGACTGTACATGATTGCCCTTATTATAGGGGTGTCCTCAATATAGATGTTGTATAATACCTAAAGTATTAGTATGGGACTAGAACAAGGGTCCTCAATATAGAGGTTGTATAATACACTAAAGTATTAGTCTATGGGACTAGAACAGTGTCCTCAATATAGAGGTTGTATAATACACTAAAGTATTAGTATGGGACTAGAAACAAGTGTCTTCAATATAGAGGTTTATATAATAGACTAAAGTATTAGTATGGGACTACAGCAAGTGTCCTCAATATAGAGGTTATATAATACACTAAGTATTAATATGGGACTAGAACAAGTGTCCTTAATATAGAGGTTATATAATGCACGAAATATTAATATGGGACTAGAAACAAGTGTCCTCAATCTAGAGGGTGTCCTTAATGAGAAGTTACACTGAATAAATCTAGAGGATGCCCCTCTTACTTAAATCTAGACATAATGGTGTCCTATTAGTTAAATACATTATAATTACTCACTGGTCATGTACATGTACATAATTACAATTTTTATGTCAATTTTTTAGATGTTTTGGTTTACTGATGGCAATTGGTCACGATCTTCCAGAAATCAATTACATTACTGGACAATGCAGTAAGGAGGTTAAACCCTATAATTAACATATTAATAATTTTCATTAATTAGTCAAACATCAAGTACAAGTGCACAAGATACTCTACTATTTACCATATATGGTATGGGGATACTAATCTACCTTATCTTACACAACTCACAGAAGACCCTACTAAATGTAATACTGCATAGAATAATACATATACTTAATTGTATAAGAAAATTTTTTAAGAAATGGTTACATATAAGCAGTTGCTACATGACCATATTTAGTAAAAAAGATTATGAAAGTTGATATGCATGAAGAACAAACATTCTTCTTCCTGGATAGCAAATTGTATAGAATTTCTGTTAAAGATGGCTGTGTGCCAACTGTTTATATTTAAGCATTTTTTCAAATTTTATTTTGCGCATTAAGCACTTTTCTTAGACTTGGTGATATATATATAGTATTATTACTGAATCTATTTTTGTTTCTTTAGCTGCTAAATATCAGTGTATTAACTGTAGCTACTGATATATAGTGTCTGAATCAGTTAGTGAACCAATAAGAATATCAAGGTATGTATGTATATGTCCTTTGTATGTACATGTATGTATGTAGTTTAGTGATATAGAGATGGTTGGTCCATATGCTTTGATTTTTTTTTCATCTGTCCATTCATCTCTTTATATTCATCCATTTGCTTTCCTGTCCATTTATCTATTTCCATCCATCCATCACTCATCGATCCATCTATCAATCCATTGTGTGTCCATATATCCATTTATCAAATAAGCATTGTTGATTGTTGTCACAGAGAAATCAAAGTTCGTGTTGTGAAAAGTGAAACATTTGGTTCTCTCTTCTCAACTCTGACTCGACGTAAACTACCAGTAGAGACGTACACTTTAACTCTAGACAAAGTAAGTTGATATGACTTAGTGTGATATGAGGTAGCCTCTTTAAAATGCACTTTGAATTAGACACCCTCAATACTAACAACACTTGTTCTAGTCCATATTAATACTTTAGTGTATATATAACCTCTATATTAAGGACACTTGTTAGTCCCATATTAATACTTTAGTGTACCTCTATATTGAGGACACTTGTTCTAGTCCCATATTAATACTTTAGTGTATTATATAACCTTATATTAAGACACTTGTTCTAGTCCCATATTAATACTTTAGTGTACCTCTATATTGAGGACATTTGTTCTAGGTCCCATATTAATACTTAGTGTACCTCTATTATATCCTCTATATTGAGGATACCTCTATACTAAGGACAGTGTCCCATAGTATCCACTATATATGGATATCACTGTGGTACATACATAAGTAATAAAGCTTTAAGGTAAGACTGTAAGAGTCCCTTTAATCAAAAGTAATTTAATATAACCACACAGTATCACACGTGTTATTGTATAACAGTTTTACTATTGTATTATACATTATTATTATTATTATTATAGGTACTTACTCCAACTGGTAAAACATCAATACAGAGTAAAGTCACTAAAGAACATAAGAGAATTATCCAGGATTTTGTCACCCTCACCTGCTTCACCAAGAGAGAGAAAGTTGAAGTTGGCCAGGTGTATAAAATATACATGTTATAACATATTAATCAAAAGGGTATGCCCTGTTAATTAGCTTGCTGATGAGGTTTCACACTCCATCACCTTTATTAAGAAGAACACTAAACAAAAAATTAAAGAAGCAGAACATGGAGAAGATAGTGATGCAGGTATGGGGTATATCTAATGAATGCTCCTGTAATTAGTATTAATTGTTAGTGTGATGAAGTAGAGGATGATGAACTGTTGGTATCAGGGTGGGGGGGTAATGAGGGACCTGATTTACGAGAGGACTTGTTGAAACAATGGAGCGAAGTATTAGAGAAATGGAAATGGGATGGTAAGGATCGATGGGATCCCCAAGGAGAAAAGACACGATATCGTCACCTAGTGAAGCTTGTGAGAAAGGTAATTTAGCCATTGTATACTGTAATGAGAGCTCTCTTATAAAGATATCGCACTACATCATTTAATGTCTGTTGTAGACTGTATTACATTATAATAATAAACCTTTTGAAAGAGGTTGTTCCTTAATTATATCTTATACTTAATTAACATTGTGATAAGAGGGATACCCTTTTATCAGGAATCATATATTGTTGACTTGGCATTTTTACATGTACATGTACTGTTAATATGTATCTACTGTAAGTAGACAGTTAATTATGTCCTCAATTTATTCTAATTATAGGGTATTCCCAGTCCTCTTCGCTGCCAAATATGGCAAATGTTGTCAGGTGCTGATTGTGACCTCAACTATTGGAAGCTTATAGAATTTTAGTGACAAAGGTAACCATATCCTTTGTAAGCAATGTTAATAGTAATTCTCTCTCTCCCTCCCTCCTCTTTCTCTCTCCCTCCCTCTCTCTCCCTCTCTCCTCTCTCTCTCTCTCTCTCTGTCTCTCCCCTCTCTGTCTCTCTCAAATGTGTGTCTCTCTTCTCTCTCTCTCTCTCTCTCTCCCTCTCTCTCTCTCTCTGTCTCTCTCTCTCTGTCTCTCTCTCTCTCTCTCTCTCTTCACTCGCTCTCTCTGTCCTCTCTCTCTCTCCTCTCTCTCTAGTCTCTCTCTCCTCTCTCGTCTCTCTCTCTCTCAAGGAGTCACCAACAGAGAGTGTCATTAACTGGGATATTAAGAGAACATATGTTGGTCATGAGTTCTTCCAAGAGGCTTCAGGAAAGGAAGCACTTTACAAAATCAGTAAAGCTTATTCAGTCTATGATACTGAAGTAGGTTATTGTCAAGGATTCTCCTTTATGGCAGCAGTCTTGTTACTACAGGTAATGACTATTGAATGTCTCTCAGTCGGTCTATTTGTATTGGTCCATGTATGCATCCATTCTCTCATTTATATATAGATCCATTCACTTTGTCCATCCAATGATGCATGATCCATCCATTTTAATGTTAATAATTACATTGATATATCTTTCCATTTGTCTATGTATCCATTTTTTCATCCCATCATCATATAGAAAATACCAGAAGAACAAGCCTTGCTGTTTTAGTGAAGATCATGTTCCAGTTATGGACATCGTAATCTTTTTAAAGCTAATTTTAAAAGACTACATTTAATGTTTTAATCAACTTGAAAGATTAATGGAAGTATGTCCACACATTAATATATCAATGTTATGTAAATAAAATATTAGAGTTAGTACAACATCCTTATAAGGACATGTTGTTATAGGATAAATATGATAATGCTCCTATATAATTACCCTAATATTATCCTAATTTAGCATCAATAATTTACAAAATATATAGTACAACACCCTTATAAGGACATGTTGTTTATAGGATAATTTGATAATGTTCCTATATATTGGCCCTATATAATATCTAATTTAGCATCAATAATTTTTAAAGCCTATTAATAGGTAATGGCTTAATTTAATAAATATCTTCAAATAGAGGATACTCCTTTAACTAGAACTTGAATAAATTTAATTCAATGGTGTTTACTGTGATAATAATATCTTTTGTAATGATCTATTAGGAATATCTCATGAGTTGCATGAACATTTCAGTTAAACTCTAATAGAGACACATATGTATGCATCTCAGTGGTTTCTGACTATTTTTACGGCTAAGGTCCACTTCATGTGACTTATTATCTATACATGGATATCTACCTCTCTGAGGTATAAATTTGCAAGGTATTTTGCTATATCAATATTGTGTGTCTGGTCTTTATAGGGAGTTACCTATTTGTGTTCCAAATTGCACTAGCTTGATAGTAAGGTGTGTTTATTTCTCTCTTTGTTTTTCTGTCTCTCTTCTTTATGTTTTCCTCTGTCTCTCTCTTATGTCTTCTCTCTGTGTCGGTCTGTCTCTGTCTCTCTCTCTCTCTCTCTCTCTCTCTCTCTCTCTCTCTCTCTCCTGTTAATCTACCTTTTTTCTTACACTAGTGACTCAACGAGACTTTTATTTCTTCTGATTTTGAGGGAATATTAAACTTTTTTAGAACTACACCTACCTAAAAAAAACTTTGCACACCAGACAGACGAAGCAAACAGTTCTATTTAATACTGCCTTCAACTTCACTAAAGTAGATACACTTCATTGATATTATCTAGACACTACCATATATGGTAATAGGTTACCCAGAGAAAGCTTAAGAAGTTAGAGAAGGACTATCAGATATATTTAGAGCAACAGGCATTACATTGAGGGCCCTGTTGTTAGAATGGGGGTAAGATATAGTTAGTATTGAATTTTGTTTTTATATTAGCTTTATAGAAAGAGAATTAAACAGCTTAGAGACACTGTATTAAGATTGCAAAGGGAAAATGACGACTGGCAGAAGAGTTGGTAGCCAGTAAAGTGGGCATTGAGAGCTGATGTATGGATAAAGTAGGTCATCTAAAAAACAACTACATAAATACTATTACTAACTTCATTTTAGCTTGAGGAGAGAATTGATGTCTTAAGTAAAGAATCTAGAGCTTACAAATCATCAGGAGATGCTGCTAGTCTTCTTATTTCTGAGTTACAAGAAGAATTGCAAGAAGTAAGTACGAGCCTGTAATTTATAGACTTATTTTGAGAGTGCTTTTGATCGAAGTGTCAGGGTGGCCGAGTGTCTAAGGCGCCAGACTCAAGGAGTTGTTCCTCCTTGCTTGCGTAGCAAGTTGAGTTGAGCTTTCTGGTCCACGTATGTGGGCGTGGGTTCGAATCCCACCTCTGACATTTTTTTTTTTTCTTTTTTGCTTATTACTCTATTGTTAGTATACTCTTTTTTTCTTCTTTCAAAGGCCCACAAGATACATATAAAGAGCAATGATTGCAACTCACAGGAAGAGAGACAACAAACATGAAGCAGCTATTGCTGAATATAAACAAAGTAAACATGTGCATTATAAAAGTTATAATAATTATTTATATTATGTTACTATAATATAGTTATTTTTCAACAGTTAGATGAAGGGCATCAGAAACACAAGGAAGATTTAAATCAAGAATTGTTGGAAGTAAAAGGTCGGTAGTTAGCTATGGGTTAAATATTCATAGTCATGAATATCGTTATTATTATAGGCAAAGCTTGGTAGTAGTGGTGTGAGTTATCAGATGAAGATCCATCAACATTCTCTCTCTCCCAGAACAGAGACTGCGTACAGTAGAACTTGAGTTAGCTCAGACTAAATTAGCATTAGTTGAAGCACAATGTAAGAACCAGGAACTTGAACATAAAGTAATAGAATTATCAAAAGAGCTAGCTCAAGTTTAAAGGCAAGCCATCGTGGCTTTCTAGATTTAGTTGACATTTGTTAGTGTCCATTTTTGTGTCTACAAGTATAATATGTGATTTTTGTTAGAAAACAGGTATATTATGAAACCACGTTTGATATATGAATACCTGTGGAAACTTGTAGCAATAACTTTGTTACTAAGATAATATTAAAACTTGTATATATTATAATGTGGACATCCCCTGGGTAATTCCCTTTATCAGAGGAAGCAGTATATTATACTGAAACTGTTAGCATGATGTTTAAATAAGGGAAGGAATTTAGTGAACCATTTGCTTATGTTCGTGCCACTCAACTACTGTCACCTGTCCTGCTATGTTTAAAGCTATGACTTCTTCAGAACTATTATCTGTTGATTGGGCGTGAATTACATAGGAAGAAGAATATCTATTCTGCAAGTTAATGATGTAAGTGAAAGCACTAGTGGACATTATTAACATGATAATGTTACTGTATATGGGTGCATTATTTTTATATAGTGATGACATTGCCTATACTAGTTTGGGTTAAGATCATATGCACAGACCTGTAGGTGAAATATACCCTGTCAAATATATGCCATGCTTAGTTCAATACAACTGATGTTAAAATTGTGAAATAGCTTATATTACATACTTAATTATAGTGATAGTAATATGTTACACTGAAGTGCATAGGTATAGTGGCTTCTGATATGGCAGTTAACATAAACAGTTGTACCATACTTCTAAATTTACCTAAAAATTATTGAAAATCTAGCATCTTTATAAACGCTCTGAATATAGTAATACGTTTCTATGAATTGTTACCAGTAAATATGTTGAAAGCAGTCTCTTGTACACATACCTCACATGCGAGATTAAAGCTAATATTAATAGGACTTTAAGTTGAATTTTAAACAATTGAATAGTCAGGTGCCTAGAAACGTGTCCTTGTTAGAAGATAATAGAGTACATTAAAGGATTCGTAGGGATATGCATTCTTGCACACGTTGTGATGTGACATTTTCTTTTCTTGTTTAGGAAAAATTTCAACATAAAAGTTTACACAAAAAATTTTGGGTACACATGAACTGCCAAAATTACACTTTGTTATATAATAAGTAAGGTTGCGTAACTGACAAAATATAGTCACCTTCGTTTAACAACAGTAACCCCTGTAACAGCAATACCGAATAAAAGGGTCACAATGAAGAAGACCTCTAAATCTCATTATATAGAGCAAATTACGACGTACATAAAAGCAGGTTTATATTTAAGTCTGTAAGCTCCTGAAACCAAAATGATGTGATATTTTTTAGAAGACTGGTACATGTAGATGACACATCTTAGATTGAGTAACTGAGCATGCTGCTGTCGTTTGTGATATCAATTCCTTTGATATGAGAGTGTGACTTAAACGATTGGCGTTATTGTCGCTAGTTGTGTTGATATAAACCTCATAGAATCTTGTCACGAATGAGACAGTTAAAATGTATGGGTACAATATGGGGGTCATATCTTGTTTCACAATAGGCTTCATTGTATCGGAGTCTATGAACTTGATTGTCAATATCCATTGTCAATGTTAGTATGTTAATATCAATGAAAATATAGGACTCTTGTAAAGCATTAGACCGGTTTTGTATATAGCCAGGAGGAGTGAGAGGTTATAGTTGCATTATTGGTAGTCCAGCTAGTATGATAATGACTTAGCAACCACACCAATGAGAGAGTGACCCCCCCCACCTTGCTCAATTTTAGTAAAAACAGTTGTTTTTTTGTGGCAATTGCATTGCTTTGTCATAAAGGCGTTTATTGGCATAATCGAGTATGACTGTATACTGTTGTTGAGCGTAGCGAATTATAGTTAAACAAAAAAAAAAACGTGTGAGCGTGATTAAAAGAAGATAAAATTAGTGTATCAATACTGCCATGAATGCTGCTATGACCACAGTCACCCCTATTACGATAATGGGTCATATTTATGTAGCACGATCTTTTCTGTTCCCTAAAAAATGAAATAATGTATACGTTTCTGACTATGAATATCAAGTAACTGTACTGCTCTATTCAATGCACGATTGTAATATCGATCTACTGTTTGAGGGGATAAATGCTTGGTCCCTGTGCTCTCTGTCTCATTGCCTGCTCTAAAGAACGGGGATAATATTGGGTGGGTTAATATCCGATGGAATAAGTGGTTCTTGTGTTTTCTTGTGGTTCTTTTTTTTTTTTTTCGTGGTGTGGGAGCACACCTGGGCCAGTAACCACACTACTAGCGTTATATCATGATTCTCATGTGTATGCTATCAAGGGGGAATCCTCTACAATAATGATAAAATAAAACATTAAAATATTAATATTTAATTTATTTTTATACTAACCTTGATTACTCTGCTGCCAGTGCTTGAGTAATCGTTGACGATCAGTGCATGGGCGTGGTCGATTCCCTTATAGTAACCTTTATGACGACTAATCATTTGACTGACTGACAGCTTATGGCTAATAGTAAGTACTGATAGTTCTCCCCTCATCTGGCCGCCATTCATGGCAATGTTAGACCTATTCCGTTGTATTACAGGCCCCAAACTAAGGAGGATGTATTTGTCAAGGAGAAATGCTCAGGTATACACGCCATTTTACTCGTAGTAAAAAGTTTTATAAGTATTGAGGGCACTCCTTAGATCTAAGTAATAAACTGTGAGACTATATGCTTGATCATGATAATATTAGCGGTACGTATATGTTTTTTCCAAAGCAGTAAATAACAAAATGACATCATAAAGAGGTTTGTGGTAAAGACAACAAAACAATTATTAATCAAGCAATGTACAATTTACTAGAGCGCAACTTCTCATGCTGATCTTCTGTAAAGGCAAACAAAAATAGAAATGTATAAATAGGTATAATCTATTTTTAGAATCAACATGAAAGATGTTATATGATGTAATCTTGGAAACTGAGTGTTGATGTGGCCCTCACTATGAAATAGAACTAATAGCTACCGTCAGTTTATGTAGTGTGTTGTTGTGTGGGAAATCCCTTTAAGTAAAGCAATTAATTAAATCAGCTATACCTCATACTGTTAGCCGTTAGTTGGTACATGTATAGTTAAGGTGCCATTGATAAAAGTATAGAGAGAATATGAGATAATTATACAATACTCAAATAATTGATTAAATAATGAAATAATTTCTTTGAATTCACGTATATGATAGAGCGCTATTTACTGTTCTCATTTGCATTATCAGTGGACCACGAACTACTTCCTATACCGCATTGTACGAATCTGGTGAAGTCTAATGCCTAATCATTACTGTTACCATACAACTATGTTTATTAGGGGTTCTCCACATGTGGAATACTGGGGACTCTAAAACTTTAGCATTTGTTCCTATATTCAGTTTCACTTGCTTATGATGTTTAGAGGTAAGGTAGAGGAGGTGCTATATAGATGATGCTTGTCACTAACAGCCCAATTAAGAAAAATGTATTGTTTGTCACAATGTTGTTGTGTGGACATAGTTTGAAAAAGAGGTCACCCCTTAATTAATATTAATATTGTCATAACTGAATATCAAATAGTGTACTGACTAAAATAACAGTCTCTGGTTTAAAAGTTACTACTCCAATAGAGAAAGTACCATTATTGATTGGGAGAGAGTATATGTATTGTATTATAATATTATATTGCCTATATATATTTTTTAGGTATAGGGTACGATTTAGGAATGAATTACTTATAATGAGTTCCTTATCTCTCTGGGATTCGACTCGTCACTATTTTATATAGGAGTTGCGATTAGTCACGAAGAAGGGAAGTATGTAATCTGTGGGAACCATTTTAAACACAAGCATATACAATAGTCATGTACATGTCAGTGTCTTATAATGATAATGGAGGTGCACGTTACTCTATTGGTTTGAAAAGACTATAGATTATTAGATATTCTAAAAAATAGTAACAATGAATTTAATTATGTTGATTGTGAATTGATGTAGAATTAAATTTTTATTACATATCACTTTGGACTATTTTTTAAATAAAGAATTTTAGTCACAAGGGTCATTTTCTTACACTTTTTTGGAAAAAAACATCATTTCTGCTGTAATATATCCAAATTCGAAGTAAACAATGTCAAAACTCATTCTCATGACTAATTGGCAGTTTTTGAACTTGAAAACACGGAATCCCCCAATGTAATCGCAACATCAAGCTAAAAGTAGAATGTTATAAAAGGTAAATCTAGGTTTAGAGTCAAAATAAGATTTTATAGATGAGGTAAATCTCACCCCCCCCCTATGGAAAGAGTGTTTATGTACTTAACGCTAATAGAGGTAGGCTGATAGCTACCTTTAAGTTTTATGTAGTGTGTGGTTTGTGGGAAATCCCTTTAATTAAGTCAATTAATTTAAATCACTATATCTACATTAGCTGTTAGCTGTTAGTTGATTACATATTATAGTTTAAATAAATTAATTATATAGTTGAATTAGAGAGACAATAAAAACAATAATGTAATCTAATAAAATAGCAAACCTTATAGAATATTGATGTTACATAGCAACTGTTACTATGGTAACAGAGCAACATCACTATAGCAAAAAAATACATGTAGCTTGTAAAATAATAAACTATAATAATAATAAAGATAATAACTAACTTACCATATAGGGGTCACTTCATTCACACTGTTAGTATGGTTGAGTACCCATGTTCTAGGCACGTACCATTCTAAGCACGTACCACCCCACTTGATGTTAGTGATTTTGAAATGTTTGCTTATATCCGGTCCACACCTTTCGACATGAAAAAATTGATTCAGCATAAAGTATGTTGTCGACATGATAGTCCATGAACTAAAAAATATTGTTATTGTAGAACCAGACCGACGTATCAAAGCCCTCGGAGGAAAGGATTAGTTGAGAAGTTAAGTTCATTGTCATTAGATTCAATGAGGTATTGCCCCTTAATAAATAGTATTAATTAAATATAATTGTCAATTTTTAAAAATTTTAGATATTTAGCAGCACCCCCCCCCTGTTGTTGCGAGGCGACTGATCTACCCAGGATCAAATACTTAATATTTAAATTGCTATTAGGTAAGCTTTGAATATAACATATTCATTATTTTTTTTTTTTTTTCTTATATTCCTGTGATAGGCATGTGAGGCATGTGGTGATTCCATTATTAGTCTAGTGATTTCTAATACTATAAAGCGCTTTCGTGTTATTATTTACCAAATCAAAATCACGTCATCTTACCTGTTTTAATAATAGGGACATCCTCTTTTGGACATTATGTATAAAATGAAGTTATTCCTTTAGACAAGGCTGACGGTTATAGGTAACTATCTGCTGGCTGTCCCCTTGGTAGCAATGATATGAGACACTAAGATATCAACAATAGAAGCTAACTAGATCCTTCATTGTAGATATGGCTGAAAACGTACATGGAATAAATAATGTCAATGTTAGTACTTTAGTCAATAGTATATTGGACATTAGAGATATTGACATGATACTAACTAATGATACTAACTGTACAAGGCTCACTAATCATTAAAATATTTAACTCTGTCTTGTATTTAGAAACTCCTTTGTTCTCAAGGTAGCATTCTCGACTACGAAGAGAGGGAATTCCTAATCTTGTGCTATGGGACTGTTGTGTTACTAGGGTTTACTGTTGTGTTTTATAGTATGATGCCTTTAGAGCCAATATTATTGACAGCTGATGGGGGATAATCATATTGGATGTGTGTGTGTTGATAAGCGAGGAATCACCTGATGGTGCTGGCCAATGGAAATAAATTAGGAGTGGGCGGACAAACTTAAAATTGTTGGATCATTAATGGATGAATGATTTATAGATGAATAAAATGGATGAATGGATGGATAATAATAAATGGAGGATAAATGGTTGATGAATGGATTTGATAGATGAATAAATGGATAATGGATGTGATAGATAAATAAATGGATGAATGTGATGAATGGATTGATAATGAAAATGGATGAATGGATGGATAGATGGATGATATGAATGGGATTGATAGAGGAATAAATGATGAATGTGATGGATAGATGGATGATGAAGGGATTGCTAGATGAAGAATGAATGAAGGGATGGATAATGGATTGAGAAGGATGGCTCAGCCATGAAAGTAGACATAATGATGAATAAATCCTTATAAAATTGTAACTTAAAGGTATGCATTTTGTAGGTAATATGGTGTGAAGGGAGAATGCTGCCTTCACTTAGGAGCTGAGGATTAATGGAGGTACCATTACAGGAAATATTTATATACTAAATAAGATTATATATATTATTCCTATTTCTTTAGCTGGTTTTTTTTTCCTGTCTGGGGTGGAGACATCCGGATTTGGTGAAAGTACAGTACGTAAGAGAGGCATAGTTGTATGTTTAAGTAATATCATTTATAAAAAGGTCTGGGGATTCCATACCTAGTACAATAGACTCAGCTTATGTTTCACTATAGATTGGTGACTATAAGTTCATCCAGTATTATATATATAATGTTATAATAGTGCTTAAATGTGAAAGAAAAGGAATGTCTTTTTTCATCTATTAATGATGCTTTAAATTCCCTTTAAACAATCGGAACAGACTTTAATAAATACCATATACTAAGCACTCAGATATTTCTGATAATGTATTATAATATTCTAGTTAAATGTAGTTCATTCTCATGTTCTAGGGAACTTCAGTCCCAGACCAGGAGTTCCATAGCTATTGATGTAGTAGCATACGTGTATGCTTTTCACATATTTAGGATTCTCATTTTGAAATAATTAACTATTAGCATGGTCTATGGGTAAGGGGTTAAAAAGTAAGGAACTAATGTGAATTCTCTATAGATTAAGGTGGATATACTTGCAACTGTGCTGCAATGAGTTATCAGATATAGGGGGGGTGTAAGATGACATCATATGCAGCGATGATGTAGTATGATGTTCATTTTAATGAGATATTAGATGCTTACATTTGAGGACATCGCTCCGTTAGTAAATTTCGTGTTCCTACCATAGATAACCTATATCATGACAATATAATGTATTGTATAAATTGATTTGGGCAACTAGTAGACTCACGTGAAAAAGAAGTCATTTTAAAACCCCATTGTCTTTCACAAGTCTTATTCTAAATTTTGTTTAGTTTTTGACTAGGCAGATTAAATTGTGAGCATACAATTTGATAGTTTTTTTTATGACAGAGTTAAATTTGAAAATCATTGAGATTCCTCCCATTACTATAATGGGATTAACAATTGTTAGGCTGATCATTTCTAATTAGACAACCAGCTATATAAATTATTTTATATATAAAATTTGATAAGGAAGTCTTTTCTAACTGCCAAAGTTAAGGGAAAAGAGAATACAATCTCAGACTAATACTTTAGTGTATAAATAATCCAATATGGAGGATACCCTCTCTATTAAGGACATTATCGCATAGTGTCCACTAAAGAGGAAATGCAAAGTTCAAATGTACTTTACAAAATGAGCACAGAAGAATAGATTAAACTGAGTATATATAATACTATATATAATATCTAGATATATATATATATATTTCTTTTATTGAGAGATTACATACATATATATGGTTCCCCCCCCCCAAAAAGAGTGTTTATAATCTGCAATGTAGACAGGCACAGCAATCCATTATTCTAGACCCGTACCTGTTATAGAAGAGATATGATGAGATGATGTGCATTGTAAGAATGAATTCATTCGTGATGTTATGCATACATTGTTGCTATAGTACACTGAATATGTCTACTATAGAGCTGAATTATCTTCTATATCGCAAGATATGAAACACGGTTATAATATATGGAAAGGTCCCCTCCCTCCTCCCTCCCTCCTCCTCTATCTCTCTCCTCTCTCTCTCTCTCTATCTCCCTCTTCAATCTCTCT
Organism: Gigantopelta aegis; assembly: GCF_016097555.1. Lineage (NCBI taxonomy): Eukaryota > Metazoa > Mollusca > Gastropoda > Neomphalida > Peltospiridae > Gigantopelta > Gigantopelta aegis. The sequence continues at coordinate 91,119 of NW_024533184.1, forward strand.
CAAGTCTCTATCTATCAGCCCTCTCTCTCTCTCTCACAATCCCCCCCACGATATAGACCCCTTTTATGAGATACAGGATATTTTTAGATAAACTATTCTTTTTTTAGTTATCCCAACTTAGTTATCCTGAACCATTTATGACTTATGGCGTATGTTTAGTACAGTCACAGAATCCCAATCGTATGCAGTATTCAGTACGGACACTTTGAAGTTTAAATTTTACATATTGTAGACATGCTGGTAATCTATCATTACATATATGTATGTATATGGTAAGTACATACACGCCAAGTAATATAAATATATTTTGAAGACATTTCCTGTTTACTATAGGGGGGTTTTATACACCAATGGGGTGGTGTTTCTAGTCGATGTCGTGCTCAAATATAAATTTACATGTCTTGAGAATGGTCCTGCATTACTCCATGGTTATGGGGGCGGGAATAGTTACTGTCCCATATAAAGACTGATAACTATTACTTTAATTGGTAGGAGTCAGTATAGTTTTGTAAAACATATTATATATATATTAACATACTATCTATATATTTAGATATATATAGACCCATAAAATACAATAGAAGCAACAGGAATTAACCAGAGTACCAGATCTTAATGGGTAAAAACATTGATTTTTACCATTTGTATGATCGTTCTGTGGGTATTGATGTTCACCATAGAGGTATCCAAGAAGACCGTCCTAGTGACCACTGGATTCACAAATTTTGTAAAAAACTACTGCAATAAAGCTCTACAAAAATGGACTTTTTGTGTTAAATTCTCAACATAATTACTTTTAAAGTTTGGGTTGCCTTTTATTTTACACTTTGATTTTTATAAAAGGTCACTTTTATTCTATGGAAGCCAAAGGTGCAATCCATCATAATATCATATTTGCTTTGAAGTTTTTCTAAAAATATTCCAATTTGAATTCTAATCTCGATCGTTTGAATGGAATCTTAACAATAAAGCTATAGTCCCTATCCTAACTGGAAACATGTTGCTTCATCAATTCTAAGAAAGGACAAATGGTGGCTCATGCCAACCACTTCACCTTCATTGAGCGATAGAAAATTAGATTGGAATGTCTGCCTTTGGCTTCTACACTCATTAGTATTAAAAATGTCATTCTTAAGTTAATTCAAGTAATCTTATGTATGGGCTAGTCAAGATATGAGACATTATGACTCAACTCCATGTCAACCAATAGCTTCAAGTTATTTATGGTTCTCCCTGGATGGTAATGGGAAACATCAGACAATTTAATAATATAGTTCATTTAGAGGGGCTAACCCTTAATTGATAGTTTTTACAATTAAGACATATATAATTTTTTGATTCATTAACGGTATTAATAACACGGTATTTAGAAATAAATTTTATAACAAACAACAATAATTATATTATGTAACAAAGAGACAAATATTACAGGACCTCAATCACTAAGATAGAAAATTGGGACAATGATCTCGTGGCAAACCAATATCAGGGTCGCATACTATAGATAAGTTACTGTAACCTTGTGTAGTTGGTAAAGGATTTAAGTTAACTCATAGTGTCATTACATTTGGTAATCAGTTACCTCTTAACAGGAATTCATTAGGATCTATTTAATCTGCATAGTCTAAAATGATTTCACGCCAAACCTCCAAGTACAGAAAAAATAAGTTATTAAATAGATCACACACCCACGCAAGTACAAAACGGACTACAAGTCACAACTCACAACAAAGGGTAGAGTAGGGCCACACCTTCTAATCAGAGCGACCACACACCCCGGGGACAAACATGGCTGATATTAAAGTTTAAACAGTTGTTGAAGAATTCTGTATAAGAATATTTTCAGTTAACACAACTTTACACTTTCAAGATAATTATGATAAGTTTTTCTATGTTAGTCAGGTGGCCTAGAAAATGTGTCAAACTTCCCAATATTAATTTAATTTTTTAACATTTTTCACAACATTAGAAAATAGAAAAAAGGGAGGTGATACTGGGATATTAGACTGCAATATTTAACCATAAATATTAGGTGTCCCACATACAATGAGAGCTATGTTATAGAGTTGTATAGTTGTTGGTGGCATTAAACATAAGTCATAGTGCTATGTATAATTTAACTGAGAGCATGTGGTAGATAAGAATGTAAACGCCATCATACCCAGCTTATTGCGAAAAAGCCTGGGTACGAGGCTGAGGCTACTAAATAATGTGAAAGTACTTTCAGATAACTTAGAACAATAACTAAGGCACTACATGCTAAAATTAAACATAGTACTGTTGAATGTTACTAATAAATGAGAAAATGAAGATATGGGACATGTTCCAACGATGAGAAAAGATGCGTTCAAGAATGAGAGGAAATGCTTCAAAGATTATAAAGTGGACAAGGTGATTAATCTTTCACAATATGTTAAATCGTTATAAGAACAGATGGTTAATTCTCATTATGTAAATCAAAAAATAATGCCATCAAAAAAGGGACAGAATAAGTTTGAAAGTTTAAGTTCTTAGCATCTAAAAGTCATCTTTAACGAATCAAGTCTCAGTGTGGTCATATGACAAAGTCTACAGGGTCTTTGGGTTACTTTGTGTTATTTCAAAAGCGTAACACCACCAGTAGGTCAAAATAAGACTTGAAATAGCTCCCTCTCTACCAACAAAAACTGTAACACCAACATTGGAAATACAAAATAGGGAGCATGGAAAGTTGTAAAATTAAAAAAAGCCACATTACAATTTAGCAGTAACAAATCAGCATTAACATAAGACTACTTAACAACAGTACCCAGAACAAAGAGATATATTAAGAAACATTAACAAAGGAACATGAACGTTGATCTAACCAGCAACCAACGGAAATAATGTCATAAAAGAGTAATAGTGATTAATTATAATACATTACAAACCAAGTATCACAGTGGGCCTGTGTTAAAGCAGTTTGGGTTGTATGTAGTGGGAATCTTTTTATATCTGGTATGTTTTCAGTGAATTACTAAAACAACAGCAATTAGACGTTACAGGTACTCTAACATTCTTAGTAAATCAATATGAATGCATTGAATGAATATCATTGAGGTGATTATATGGATACATGAAGGATACAAATTAATGCAGAGATGTGAATCTATGGAAACAAAAATGCATTTCCACTTTTAATATGTAGGATTACGTAGCTAACTGTTCTCATAAATAAACTTATCTATTTTTGCATATAAAGTTAATATTAGGTGCCATTGAGAAGAACACATTAGTTCTTTATTGAACCATATAAGGACTAATAGTCTCTAATTGAACCATATAAGGAATAATAGGTCCCAAACTTAAACAAACTATGTGGTTCTGCAGCATGGGTTGGTTTTTCACTATACATTTATTTGACAAGTGTATAATAAAAAAATTACCATAATATTTAAGAGCCACTTAGCACTATGTCACAAGTTAGTCCATTCGTCACAATTTCCTTTTATCAGGGGGATTGACAGTGTGGGGGGATGAGACTAGGTCAGTATGAGCTTTTAAATGTAAAATAAGAAGTTCGATGTGTACACTTCCTTTCTCGCTTTTTCATTAAATCAAATGTCTATTGATAGTTAATAACATCCCAAATATTAGTATATATATAAACTAAGAAAGTAAAGGCCTAAGAATGAAACACTAGGCGAGCATATATCATTAATATTATATTGTGGTTGTTTATGATTTCATATAGTGTGTGTGAATTCTCATCTTATTTTTAGAAAGCCCTTATCGCCTGAGCTTAATTTTTTTTTGCCAACAAGAAGCACTGGTCAAAACTATTATATGATATTTTCCCAGGGGTACAGGGAGAACTCCAGGAGCCATCCATGTTTGCAATACTTCTGATAATTTATGATAGAGCGTTGTTCAACTTGTTTTGTTTTAGGGGGGAACTTTCAATTGCTCCAGGGAAGCAAAATTCAAACCAAGTTCCAAAATTTTCCCATGCGTGCAGTGCAGGTGCTAATAAGTTTAGCAAAATCGGTGTTTTTCTGGCTTTTTCTTGCGGAAATGTGAATATTGTCTGAAAATTAGAGTAAGAAATGAATTATCTATATAGATTATGAGTTAATTTATTGTAGTTTTCCAAAGACTATCTTTTATAAGCATATTAATTGTTAATACAATTATATATCTAGTATATTGTACTGGCAGCAATATATTTTCTCACCCTTTAGTATTAATATATAACACTACTAGACATTTCTCTTTTACAAAGGAAAAGGGAAAGATGGTGGAAAGCAAGGAGATCAGGTTGTTACTGTCTACCTGTGACACCACAGCCAACTTTTTATACGGACTATCATTATGAAATATTAAAACATGTAATATTAGGTCACACTTCATTGATTTTATTATTCATTAATTCCTCAGGTGTGTGCATGTGCTATATATAAACTATGGATTAAATTGATATATTCCTTTGTGTATTGTGCTTAGTTGAACCATACATTTAGGTTGTTATTTTTCTGTTGCTTTACTATATCATTTTCTTATAAATAGGTTATTAGTTTTTTAACTGGTTAAGATAAGTTCCTAATTCATCAGATTAAAGCAAGTTACATTTTAAAATGACATTAACTGTAATTCAGTTTTCAACATTGAGTTAACTACAAATGGTTTGCTATAAGATAGTATTTTTAAAATGCACTTTTACAGTACCAAATATGTAATACTTATAATTATTACTGAAGTATTTCATGTTTTGCATTGCAAAATCACAAGGTACAAAAGTTTATTTTTTGGTATATTCACTCTCTTTTGTAAAGACTATATTGGATAATGCTTTACAGATACACTTCTCTAAAGTAAACATATAAGTAAAGTCTATTAGGATGATAAGGAGATAATTTATAAAAAGTCTTACTTTGACAAACCCAAACCAAAAAAATCATTTGATTGTTGTTACTACCAAGCAGGTAAAGAGTTTTGTGATGTAAGTTCAATTGATAGGTAGAAAAGATGAATTGATTTATATCTCCCTATTAATCTATTCCTCTTCGTATCTAATTGACCACTTTAACTACTATATTTGACAGCAGTACTTGCTTCCTTCAAGCAACATCTTATTAAGAGGACTATTATATTGGTTTCTTTCCTTTTCAAGTAAACTCAATTATACCTATAGCTTTTAATGCTTCATAATACACTGAAAATGTGTATAGTATATGAGAAAGAAGTATGAAGTTTATTTATTGTAAACATATACTTCTTTATCGTAAGGGAGTGTTAATTATGTAAAGAGTGTTGATAGCGCAAATTTGTTGGTTAGTAACAGCTGTGAACTGGAAAAGTCTTTTCCTTTATAGTGGGAATGTTACCATAAGATATGTGCAGTGTCTGGTATTGTCCTTAAATACACATCACACTGACATTGGTCAAAACATAAAGACCAGTCAACTATCAACATCAATGAGAAGTTTTGATTACATCATTATCGGGTAGACACTAGAATGAGGAATCAGTTTTCTATAATACTATTAAGTTAGAGACTTTGTTTAAAATGACATTAGTCATGACTATTCAGTATATTAAATATACAAAGCAAAAGTAAGTCTAACATGTTATTTGTTAGACCCATGCATGTTAAGCTCTATGTAGGTTTACAGTCTCCATAATTTTTGGTTACAGCGGACACGTAATATATGTATACTGAAAATTAATTATCTAAAGAAATAATAGGTTCTTTTTAATGTCTATCTCAATTAGTTAAACAAAATGGACTTTTATATTTTTTTTCTTTTTAATCAAAATGTATAACTAATGGTTAAAGCTCCATCATGTCCTAGAGTGATCAACAATGTAGATATGTTCATTCATTATAAATGCCATACTCTGTTGATAGATTAGATTTGTTCCTAAATATAACCTTTACAATCTACATGGTAGATTTTATGTAGCAAAATGGCCTAATTATAACTTAATATACTAAGGAATTTACTACATAAGTGGGTTATTCTCATTGAATTCTTTATAAATAGTTTATATGAATATTTATCTAGACAGTTGGCTGTTTGAGCATTGAAAGTTTTCCAATGTATTATTATGATGGACATTATGTGTGTCAAAAGCTTGACCATATCAATGATGTATATTTTATATAGTGCTATGACTGTAAGTGTGGAAATAAATTTTACACGCTATAATATTATGACGAAATAAACATGTTCATATATAAATAGACAAACAAGTAATATTATAAAGTATACTTTTGAAAATACTTAGTGTATATTGAAACTGAATGAACATCTTATTACCACTTGTATGTTGGCACATGATTATCACTTCTCAAAGGCATAAATGAAAATTTAGTAGCTTCTCATATCTTATATGAATAACAATTTTTTTAGTCACACAACCCACACATCTGGAACGTTATTAAAATTTTTTGAACTCCTGACTCAAACATATCATGTGTGCCATTCCTAATCCTATAATAATTGGATTAACAACTAGTAATAAAAAATGACAGCTGGCCAGAATATCTATCTTAAAGATATTTCTTTTGAATTCTGTGGCAATTGACACAACTGTTATGGTACACACAAAGTGTTACATTAAACCAGCAAATATTGGCAGTGATTAACAGACAAACCCATTGCAGCAAAATCATCATCTACACAAAGATATCTGCGATGATAAAATTTAATATCAAAGTATAAATAATATCTATTTATAGTTAATTACAAAAGAATTTCTTCAGCTTAGTTTAAGTAGTTGGCCAAATATAAATTCAATATAGTTAAGTCAAAATATTAATATATATTAGTTATATTTCTTGAATGCACATATATACACGCTGTTTTCCTATTCTAAAATCTTATTATATTTTTACTGAGTTGGCTTGCATAGTTGTCTTGGTTATTTGTATAATAGTGTTACATAAAAATACCATAAAGGTTATTATATTCTTTCTTTACAACCAAAATAATTAGAGCAGCTGGGGAAAAGTTGAGCTAGCTGATTTAGAACTACCAGTTTGTCAGAGGTCATTAAAAAGAATGATATTAAGATATACATTTGCACTAAACAAACCAATTAACATAGCACTGCATTATTAATATGAATAACCAGAAGATTATCAGAAGACAAGACCTTCGGTTGCATTTTTCCCTCTTATCATTGCTTTCTGAAGAATTGATACGATTATCTGCTGATCCGTCATATTTTTCAAAAGCATTAGTAAGAACAAGTATAAATGCTAGATGAAACTTGCTATCACTACAACCATTAAACCAACACGCAGTGGATGATCAAGACTGCAAGATCACACCACAGATAAGTATTGATAATATCATTGATGAGAATAGCAATTCAATATTGCTAAAAAATGAGAAATCTGGGTACCTGTGTATCAACATTTGCTTTTGGTCTAAACCATTTCATAATATTAGGAAGTTCAATATATCTCATACTCACCCTTCTCCTTATTAATTGCAAAGTGCAAAGCTATAGCAATGTCACAGCAAAACATAACAGACATCAAAGTAAAGGCGACAATATAAATTGCCTTCTCCAGTCAGTAGCTTGAAAGCCATAGCATAATGATGTGGGTTCTAATCCAAATCCTACAGAAACAGTTCACCTAATAATAAACAAATCACAATAGCGCGAGAATATATTCTTAAACTTATATTTCTCTCGAATTATGTATTCTCTGACATTTGACATAAATCATTATGATACAAGCAAAAATGCCCGACACCAGCAATCATTTGGCAAAAGAAGACCAACAGACCAATTGCAGCAATCATCATGGTGGACATGCCTATCTGGTGTCGATACCAAAGGAAATGATTTCATCAGCTTTATGTTAGGCTTGTATAAACTATAGCCTTGATGAATAGGATAGATTCCATCGGAAGCAGAACTGCTTCGTTTAATGGATAGATCTTTTTTAGCTATATCAATGCACAAATTGAAATAAAAATAAATGAAATTGTAAAAGCATCAAATTAAATCAAAACTAATAGAGAATTTACTTTTAAAAAATAGCAGTAATAGATATTTAAATATAATTATATAGATCACAGAATTACACTGGGTGTTTTTTATATCAAATCTCAGTCTCGATACTATATATATTATACTAGCCCTGTATGGAATGACATCATTGTGAATTTTAAACGTTTTAGACAGAGAAGTTAGCTCTAATTTGACATTTAAAAATTCAACTAAAATTATAAGTTGAATATATGCCACTTTAAACCCCCCCCCCCTTTCCCCCCCCCCTCCCCCCCCCCCAACATTCACCACCCCCCCCCCCCCCCCCACACCAAAAACTCACGATGATTTTTTTCTGTAGCGAGGAATAAAATATCCGCACAAGTTTTATTCAGGCGGACATTCCAATTCCTATTTCCAATTTCAATATAGCGGGATTATACGGAGTTTTAATATCCGTTTTTCGGACTTCTCTAAATAATAGAACTACAATATACAACCAAAGTCAGGACCCAACCTAACTGGAAACATCTCGCTGACGCTCGATTCTAAGAGACGGCTCGTGGTACTCGCGCTCCGCGTTTAATTAAGTAAGAAGAAAAGCCTAGAAGTGGCGCACATGCCAAAATGGAATTAGGAATGAGGAAGAAATTGGACTCATCAACTGGATCGTTAATTGGAATTATAAATACGCCAGGTTTTTCGCAGAATAAATAAGAAAAAAGATTTGAATGTCCATCTGCGGCTTCCGTAATTTGAGGCGGACATTCCAATTTCTATTTTCGTATTTCAATCAAACGGGGTTATACGGAGTCCCTCCTCGGCTTCCATAAATAACGGAACTACAATACTCAAGAAAGTTCGATGTGCCAAGAATGGAATAAATAATAGGAGCTACGTTTAAACTGTTTTTTGCTTTTTTTTTTTTTTTTTTGGTCGTTAATTGAAATTTATAAATACGCGAAGGTGCGCGGAAGAAATGTAGGAATTGGAACATCCATCCTTGGCTTTCGTACTATTCTGTAATTAATTAGTGATCAAAAGTAAGTTTATTATCAATCATGCAATATGTTTCATAGAGTTACATAATAAGTTTGCAACGCATGAAATGTACACAGTATGTAGTACATCTACTGTTATACAGATAAAGTACCTCTAATTTGTTACACTGAATCATATTGATGCTGGTATTAAAATTATGTAATAGTAGAAGAATATGCACGAATGTGTCATTATTTTAATACGAATTTCATGATGTGTGTATATATCTTATACAAGGTATGCATTCATTGCTAACAGAAGTCATTTGTTTCTTTTTAAAAATGCAAAAAATTACATTATCCTGTATAGTACTATGTAATATCTTACCATGTTGTAATATCATTCAGAAGATGTGAATGCTGCTCGTTTAGACTAGAACAAAAAGGTGATAAAAACAATATTAGCAACAAGCGGAGGAAATGTTATAAATCGAAATGAAACACCTTCCAAAAAACTCTGATTTGCAAACAGCAAACAGGTGAATAACTCCAATAAACATATAATCAACTTCATTATCTTGTAATAGGTGCTGGAACTCTTTGTGCTGCTGACAGTATCATTTGTGTGTATTTATGTAGTATCGAACTTGCCACCCACAAGTCTGGATGACCATTAGCAGGGTAAAGGGCTCGTGTAAGACTATGAATGTTTTCACCGTTTGAGAGAATATCATTTTCTACTTTGGTAAATGAGTCGATACAAGCCAGTATGCAAGCAACACTGACAGGCGCAACAATGGGTATTATGATCCTGCCTCATCATAGAAAATAAGACTAAATAAACAAGATTTTGGCTAGCTTTATAGGCAAAATGTTTTTAAGAGCTGCATCATATGGCATGAATACTTTTCAGTAACCCATCTTGCAGTCAACACCACTCTCCACCGGACTGCAATGAACATTACAAAGACATATTTATCACTTTGTAAAATGTATTAAAAAGTTGTCAGTCATTTAAGGGACTATACCGTTTATGAATACTAGCAAACACATAAATAATAAAAAATTTTTAGTCCTTTACTAGCAGTCAACTTTTCTCCAGATAACAAGTCCAATAACTACACATGCTTGTAATTTCTTTTACAACTTTGTGCTTATTACTTTTACTTTTTTTTAATGTTATTAACAAATAATTGCGTTGTCAAATGGCTTAGAGTTCATAATTAGAGGTTTAGGAAATATCTTAAGTAATTATCAAAAAGCAACAATCATTCTATTTAAATTAATTGTCTATCTCATTAGTTAAACAAATAGTTCTACATTATTAGTTATATATTCATACATCACATAAATCACATACACATTTACAATCTATTCTGTTTAGTCCTTTGTATGTCACCATTAAACATTAGATGAAGAGTTTTATTTTTCCCGATATATAGATGCTATATTTATGCACAACTTTAGCTGAACTGAATGTATGCATTCTAGTGAGTCTTAGTAGACCAGTAAAATAATTATTATTATTTATTATTTTTAATAGAGGTCCTTATGTAGAGTTTAGGATTGATTATGAAACGAAATGAACAGTCTGTTTAATTTCTATCTCATTAGTTAAATAAGTAGTTATGTATCATTAGTTAGTATATTAATATATACATCATATAAACCACATCCATATTTATATATGCTTCATTGATGATATGATATTTTATTAAAGGACAGAAATAGCATAGAGATGTTGAATAAAAACAAATTAGTCTATCAATAATAGTAATATAAAAATATAAAAGGATAACCTCCACTGGACCAATTTTGCTCATAATAGTCACCAATATTGATTAATATTGTGATAGTATAATTAATCTTAAAATATAGAAATTTGCAGAATAGCAAACACTAAATTAGTCTAAGTATTCAATGGCAATCCTGGAGACTATGTCACCATAGTTACATAGAATAAGAAAACAGTTAGATTAATTTACATATTTCGTATGGTGTTAGACGTATTCATGGATTTTTTTTTCTGAAAGGTGGTGTGGCAATCTATGAATTAAGAATATAAGACAAGCATTTCTAAAATATTGTTGAGAAGGTTAATACATGATTGATATTATGTTTACAGGCAATAAATTGAATTATAGCATTAATGCTTTACAGTACCCATCTTACAGTGACACTCCCCCCCCCCCCCCCCCACCCATCTCTCCCCGTTTTTTTTTTTTTTTTTTTTTTTTTTTTTTTTTTTTTTTTTTTTTTTTTTTTTTTTTTTTTTTTTTTTTTTTTTTTTTGGACAGCAATATAATATTACAAAGACATATTTTATCACTTTATAAATGCATGGTGTAAAAAATTTGACTGTCATTGTAAGAGACCATATTAGTCCTAATTAATACAAACCAATAACAATAATATTTTATAGAAATCCATTTCTTCTGATATCAAGTCAATATCATATCAAAGTTAGAGTATAGTTCAACAGACAAATCAACTATTCTCAATTGCATTGCATTTGATTGTAGCATGGACTAGTAGTTAGTCAACTTCAATGTTAATACATTACTAAACAATGTATTGAATAAAGGAGTAGACAAACTATCTCTTATTTAATATTTTAAAAAGAACCTGGTACAAAAGTATACAAGTATAATTTCGACAGTGAAATTTACTTACTACTTAATGTAACATCGATTCTATTTTTTAATTATAAGTACATTAGTTGTGAGATGTCTTCCCTATTGTACAGTCATCTATTAGACTTGCCTGTTGATTGTTGTCTAATAAATGCTACTAATATATAGTACTTTAGTAGACATCTATTCATTTCTTTTTACTGTTTTTAACACTTGAAAATATTAATTACAGTATGAAGTCTAGGTTAGAGTTCGATATAGAGAGAGTTTATGGTTATATATAATAGTTGATTATGGAAAAGAAATAAACACTCTGTTAATGTCTATTTTATTAATTAAACAAGTAGTTATGTGTCATATTAATAATTCTAATAAAGCATATACATATATATACTTCATTGATTATATGACACTCTATCTAAAAGACAGCATAGCATAGAGATTTGAATGGATAGAAATAGCCATAATTGACTGTAAAATAAAAATGTAAACTGAACTGAGTCAATTTTTGTTTATAGTAATCATAAAATGTTAATAATATTGTATGTAGAATAGATTATAAGTGAGTATATTTAATTTTAAATATTGAAATCTTACGGACATCACAAACACTATAAATTAGTTGAAGTGTTTATCAGCAATCCTGGAGACTATAGTCACCATAGATTTACAAAGAATGACAAGCTGCAACATTTTAATTTTCATATGGTGTTTAGACATAATTCATGTATGTCCTGGAAAGATGGTGTGCCTACTTATAAATTATAGAAAAGCGTCCACCTATGCAAAACATAATTGACAAGGTATAACATGATGTAGTAGTCTATGTATCAGTTCTACACTAATAAAGAAAAAATTAACATCACAAATATCATTAGTATAATTCAATTTTCTTTCTAGAAAGTATAATACTATATATAATACTATATATATATATATATATCTATATAGTACTAGCCCATTAATAATGACTACTAAACATACATAGCATTTCCTCAATTCTAAAAAACTCATTATTAATGTCATATACAATTCTTTGAATTTACATTTTTGGATAAAGCTTTTATTGATATATTCATTATTTAGTTATAATTATAATGATTGTTGTGCTATCTTAGCAATCATTGCAATTATAAATGACAGGTCATTTTTATCATCATTATGATGTGGCTCAGAGCCTGGCAGAAAAAGGCATACTTTAACGCAAAAGCTAATACAGTTTGGGTTCCAAGGTTTAGAGTTAAGAGTAGGATATAGTATTAAATTTTTTACATTGAAAATATGCATTTCTGATGGTACAGTAGACACAGCCTAAAGGAGAGTAAGTGAGTATATTAAATGTTCAACACTTACATCAAAATTATTTCCTAATTATATGTTAAAAGGTACTCATAGGAACTGATGCATTTATTTATAAACAGCTTTAAAATTCCAATATGATATAGCATGTATCAGTAATGTTCCAGATGTGGATGGTGACTAACAAAGGTATGTCATATGGAATATAGAGAACTGCTAATATTTTAATTTACTTTTGAGAAGGGCCTATAAACATATGTCAACCATACAGGTGTCTGATTAATAAGTTTTTTTACTTAGTTACAATAAATATTATTTGTTTTCTAAAAATTAACTTATAAAGACTTTTTAGTCTATTTTTTTTTTTATTTTTTTGATTAATTTTTATAGGATTTTTTAGTTTTATCTATTGACAATTTTTTATGAAATTAATTCTAAGTCATTATATGTAGTGTGCCAAAATTCATTATAAATAATGCAACTTGTACATTACTAGTGTACATACATCCAGACCAAAACAGTTGCTAAATACACTCACAGATAATTATGCTATAAATATGATGTATGTGCTCCCCCCCAAAATAATTTTATTACCTTTTTTTTATAACTATTAAACTATTTCTATACAATATATTTCACTGTGTCTATTTTCTTCTCATTTAGGAAAGAAATGTTTTATTATGAAACTATCACCTAACGTTATACTTTAAAGTTATATTCCCTACACACTTGCAATCTCTTCCATTTAGTTTCTCTCTATATCATTACTAACATTTAGAATGATCTACATACATACATACATCAGATATATATATACACGAATTATATTATATATATATATATATATATATATATATTATATATATTTATATATATATATATTATATATATATATGTTAACAAATTGACTGCTATTCATGAAGAGTTTTTATGTTTCCTAGAAGCTATATAATTATGCATACTTTAGCTGACTGAATGTATTCATTCTAATGTGTCTTCTAGACAATAAAATAATTTATTATTATTTATTAATTTATTCGAGGATGAATATATAGTTTAGGTTATATACGGAGTTGATTATGAATAGAAATGAACATTCTGCACTTTAATGTTTATCTCATTAGTTAAAACATTAGCTATTATTAGTCATATATTACATCATATAAAGCACATACATAATGTAATAATGCCTCTTTGTAATATAGAATTCTATTAAAGAAAGCATAGCATCGAGATGGTTGAATCTAACCAAATAGTCCACAATGATGGTACATTATAAAATATATAAAGGATACCCCACTGGACCAATTTTTCTCATATAGTACGTCACACATATTAATAATATTGTTGAAATACTTAATCTTAATCTATAAACAATTTACAGACATAAAAACAACTAATGTATTCATCATCACCCTTGATACTATTGTACACCATAGTTACATTAAAAATAAACAGTTAGATTTTGATTTACACATTTTTATGTAGTGTTAAGACATAATTCAGGAGCCCTGAAAAAGTGGTGTGACCACTTTGTGACCGCAGAAAAAAGTTGACTTTAATGTAAAATTATTAGAGCTAGGCTCGCAGGTTTAGTGTCTAGTTCTAGATATAGCAGTAATTTCACTTTGAAAAGTATGATTGCTTCTCTGGGAATGTAAACACAGCCAAAAAGAATAATAAACGAATAAGTGAGCAACTTTATAAAAATTTGTTAAAAATCAATTTGTTTTGTACCGTTAAACATTATTTCCTGATATATATATATATATAATATGTTTAAAGATATTCATAGAGAACTGATACATTTTAGCTAACAGCTGTTAAATTTTTAATTTGCTAGCATGTACTAGACAGTGTTCTAGCGTGTGGTCGTATGACTCAACAAAATTATTTTTAATGTCATAAATTATTCATATGAAACCCCACCTATGAGAAGCTATTTACTTATAGGCCTTGAGAAGGTGATAAACATGTGCCAATATAAGTGTTTATAGATGTACTGGAAGGTGGGTATAAACTAATGGGCTGTTTACTTAGTTAAAATGAATATAAGCATTTTTAAAAGTATATGTATATAGATATTGTTTGTGTATTTACTAAAGGCGATGGCTATACTACATTTATTCACCTGGGAGATTATCTAATCTTGAAGCCTGCACTAGTTGCCTTTTAGACCTCTGGGTAAGCGGCACAAACACTTATGTAAGTCTTTCTTCATAAAAAGGTTATCACATTAGATTACTGCGATATTACCATTGGTGTAGCTTTCTGATGTTCTAGTCGTTTTTTTATTAGAGTACGGCTTCCCCAATCTACTACCGCCTCTTGAAAGACTATGTATGAGCCAGAACTGCTTAACAACGGCTTGTGTTTTATTAACTTTATTGTATCAGTCTTGTTTATAACTGAATGAGTTAGATTTTCCTCTTTATTTAACTGTCGTCTTGTAGTAATCCAAGGTTGGTTGAATTGTGATGTGACTGGACCCCCACTTACAGAAAAAAGACAAATCATCACGCATATCCTATAGAAGATAAGAAACAAAGAAAATCATATATGGAGGAAGACCCAATGCGGTTTGTACTAATAGTGAGGGGCTTAGTGACTTGTGAACAGAAAATAAATATGACAAACGCTTACTTCATTTTCTCGAAAGAACATTTCATAGTTTACTCTGTTATAATATGTAATGCACATATAAGGTTTGTTCAAATGATGGCATAAATATAGCATATTGAACATGTACATTCTAGTAAGAACGTCTCGGCCTAAAAAGTGTCTAAGGTACACGTACGTAGTATACAGCACATGTTACATTTGATAGTGATGTCTTGTTAAACAAAATTTCACTATTTATCACCCTCACCGTTTTTATTTACTAGTAAGTACCTTCTATATATGTAATTTCACAGTGTGTCCATTTTATTCTGAGTTAAGAAAGGAAAAGAATTTTATTTGGTAACTATAAATGATCCTATTATTATACTTTCAGTTAAAAAACTCACTTACAATATTGTGTTTATCATCTCTACATATGTTTGCAATTATAATAGGATTACAATCATATGGCAAAAAAATTTCTGCTTTTTAATTTCTTAAATTCTAGACCAAAAAAATGATTTACTCAATATGGAAATTTTTTAAATTTTAAAATTTGAAAGCATTGTCCATATAAAAATAGATATATTCAAGCAAAACAATATAAAATAATGCATTAAAATCCGAAAAGTTAAGCAGCATGCATAAGTGCTTGGTACATGTATCATTTTTTTTTATTTCTATAGTTCATAATTTCTTGGGTTCTTTCAAAAAATCCCCTCATTTCCTGATTCATCAGTTTTGCTAACTGGAGGACTTGTCCCTACAACATCTATGATGTTTTCCAAAAGGGGTGACATCTGAGCTATTTGTATCCTCCATATTTGTAAGCCTCTGCTAATTTCCCCCAACTGCCTATTAGTTTTGGTTATCATAGTTTCGGCCTTCAACTTTTTCCATCAGGACGTTCAGGACAAACTTCCCACTTCTGCAATTTGTTTCCATTTTGCATCTATAGTGCTAATAATTTTAGCAATCTTTTTTTACTGGTTTTTTCTTGATACATTTTGAATATTGCTCTCTAAGTGTATGACGTGTAAGAAGTATGTCAAGTGAACAAAAAACTGTTTTGTTACCAATATACCGCATTCATTCCTACATATTCGCTAAGGTCCAAGACCAATTAGGTATTGATCCATGCTGTGGAGTATATTGAACAATGCCTTGTTACAAGGGCCTTGGCTTTCATTCTTTTAAATTGCAGTTTCCAATTGTTGAAACTTTTAAGGACTCTACCATTGTGCAGCACTAAGCTCTTTTAAAAGCATTGTAATGTGTGTTATTATTTTTTTAGCAATAGGGTTTAACTTGGACCATTCGATGTACTGCAAAATACTATCTTTGATGGGGAAACTATACAACTATTGCATGCATCCTATCTGGTAGAATTATCAATTGGGTTTTATGCTGTAGTGCTGGTATATCATTAGGTAAATGAGGGCTCCCAATTTAAAATTTCATATAAGCTTTGGCATGAAATTACACTGATCTATTGGCATCTGTTAGTGGGCTCAGTATTACAACTTTATTTCTACTTAACATGATTACTATTTATCACTTACCAGACATTTTCTTTCTTACTTTAGAGGAGGAAAGCCTAAAGCAAACAGCACACCTTGTGCTGGGATGCTACTCTAAGTGAAGGATGAATATTATAATAATTGTCGTTTGAATCACTTGATTGTAATATATCCTCGTTTCCTGCAGACGCGCAAATAAATTAACTACTGAGAGCGCTTTGAATTGGCTTATAATATGCAATAGAGAAAACGTATTTCTAAAAATATAATTTTGTGTATCTTGTGTCATTGAATGGGCCTGTGTGAGAATTGAGCTTAGTAAGTTTATAAATTAAATTATTGTTTACTGTGAATTGTGACCTTAAACGTTCAGTACTGTAACTGAGTATAATACAAAGCAAAGATATTCTGGATTCTATATTAATAAATCATATGCTGTTAAAAAATCTTCATTTTCCAATTTTATTATTAAAGAGTACATCTAAACATATTCAGGACATTCTTTTATTAACAGAATTTTGTTTTAAAGCATTCTGAACAATCTTATCAACTATCTGTGGTTTTTCGTCCAATTTGATCCATGTACATTTGCAATCTGTTCAAATAGAACCCAGCCATTTTTGCTCTTGTATAATCTGTTAGATTTATTTGATGTAGATAGTCATAACGTTAACTAGAAGAAACTGTCTTCGTCCCCACAACAAACGGTAGAATGTACCATAACTCTTAAAAGTGAAGGTATGTTTTGTAACAGCAGCAAAAAACCTTTACTCTGGTATTTTAGAGCACACTATAGGGTAACAGGCACATAAGTTGTTTGAGGTGTGGTAAACATGTATAGCCTTTGAAGGAAAGGAGGCACATGTAGTTATTGTATCTACTACTCCATACTCTTGAGAGAGAGATCTTGTGTGTCACTTTGCGATTCTGTAGTGATTATTCTGGGTCTTTTCTCTTGAGGTGACACACACCACACCAATGGTTAAAAGAAAACTGAGTAATCCCTCATACCAAAGTCCTCCTTAAAACATTGTGCTATTTCCAAGAAATTAAGTTCGTAATTCTTGTGTCTTGTGGGCACCATTACACTTCACTGTATAATATCGTATGATCTTCAATTTGTTGAACAATTTTGTATCTCCTTTTGAGTTTATATCTACTATATTTCAGACCTTTTCTCACTCACTGGCTCAATTTCAAGCAATGTGTTGAATACATTTTACGAATCTTCAATGTCCCATTTATTGCACCAATGAGATGATTCTTCTGAAACTGTTTCCTCAACAGCATGCACTAACCACTGGGGTCTTTCAGTGTACAAGGCCATTTGAACAAGAATAATTTTAGGTTGTATCTAACTCACTTAATCTGTAGTCCCTGCTATAAATGTTTGGTTTACTGCTGTAAAGAACCCTCAAGACAACTTATGAATATGATTAATTAAGAATAAGGGGTGGTTCATCAAACACTTTCAATTACATTCATTTTGGGAATATGTGTAAACTTCTTAGTCTCAAAGGCCTAATAGGTGACAAATCTTTATGTCGCGTATTCTTACTTAATTCTAAAGCAAACTTAAAGTAAATAACTTCTAAAGATAGTAGAATGTAAAAAGTAGAAATCCACCAAAAAAAGTATGGTCCAAAATATACGTTAAAGTATATAAGTAAGTATAGTTTTTTAGTTTTATTTATTAAGGAAGCTTGTTGGACCAATGGTGATACTTGTTTCACAATCTCAGTCCAGCCTCACCAATATAATGTACACATCTGCATTTGATCTGACAAATGACCACCCACCATCTGGATAAACTTCCCCATTAATTACTTAATTCTCGAAGAGAGCATCTTCAGCTGTAATGAAATAATTACTTCTGTTTTCTTGCATAATCCGAAAACAGCCTGCCACAACAGCTAGTGTCACGAACGTGGAAATAAAATAAACTCATTAGTCGCATCAGTATTGTACTGTCCAATTAGCTTGAATAATTAACAGCATAAGTTTTAATGTTAACATTAACTTTGACGTGGGGAGGTACAGTAATTTTGCCCTCAATACCATACTCCTGAGAGAGAGATCGCTTCATGGTGCTTCCCCCATGCCTTGTTCATTAGTTTTGTTCTAGAAGCACCTCCTTTAGCAGGAAACCCCTACTCCAATGTTAAAGAAATTAGGATTTAGACTAAGTCCACCTTCTCCACCTGTAGTGAAATTTTTCGCCCAACTTAAGATTGTACTGGTTTGAAGATGTTGCGCTGTTTTTCTTTATCGTTTTTAATAACAACTTCATCCTCTTCATACCATTGTTGGAAAGTTCTTGGTGTCATATCATATACTGCCTTCACCTAAGTGGTGAAGTTCGTTCATTCCTGTCAAGTTTAATATGAACATTCTGATAGAATCCTGAAGATCTACGCTTCGTGCTCTATCAGAATCTCGCTTTGCCTTTGGATTTTTGTTCTCACTGCATCCCTCCAATCCACTTAGGTACTCAACGTAAGCCATGTAGAGATTTCAGTTGTAAGTTTTCTGAAAGCAGTTTTAAAAGCGTAGACGTGAAGCGAGGTGTGGTAGCTCCTCGGGGCCGCAATTAATATTAGTTCCGAAATCACTACGTCTTATATCTCTGCGTCTGCAGGCGGCAAAAAGGCCATTCTTTAAAATTAATAGACACCTTGGAACCTCAATACCATACTTATGCATTAATTTTATAATAGGTATGATATTTTGCCGGTTACTATTGAGACAATTAAAGATGCCATTTCTCTCTTGACCAAGATACTCCAAATGTCAGTGGATTATTAATTAAGCTATAGAATGAACTACAAGTGTAAAGGCCAAAAAATAATTTTTGAAGCAGGAATTTGAAATTGGGCTGTAAAGGGTTATTATAGACATGAATTTTAAATTTGCGACATTTGATACTTCATGAAAATTAAAGCATAGTCTCTATTAATTGTGACTGTCACAACTATATTTAGTAATATTATACTATAGCTACCAATTTCCCTTTTATGAATGTTATTTGGTATCAATATCAAGTACATTCTGATGTCAGATCCTCACTTTGCAGTTCTATGTTAAATGTCAATTACTGTGCACGCATTGGGTTGTCTCAATCATTTTGGTATCTCAAACATAAACAATTGTAAAAATTTTAAAGTTCTGGAAAGAAACTTTCAACAGCACAGATGGGAACTGAAGGTGTGGTCATTCCGAGAGTTTGCAACTTTTGTCATGCATGACTCAAAACCTATTTTTTCCATGGCATGCATATATCTGACTGAGGTTTAAATATCCTAATTGAGAAAAGTGGTCCTATTAGTAATCTATACAGATTTACAGGTTTACAGATACTAGTATAGCTCTATTAGTCCTTTATACATTTCTCATTTAGTCTCTTATTTATCTTATTTCTGGGAAAAGCTTGTATTATTTCTTTAATGAATGTAAAATTGGTCTACTAATATTATGATATATTATTGATATATATAAGTGTAAGTTTCTGATTAAAGTTAAGCCTATATATATCATAGCACTAATTCTGCAAGTGCATTAAATTTTTACTTTCATTTATTTTAAAATGAATGATTATTAGCAGTAATTAATCATAATAGTTACTTTAGTTGATGTTAACAAAAATAAACAGTTTCTCAAGTTTCACAGGTCTTTAAAATTAGCATAAGTATCAAATGACTTTTACGTAATCTGCTAATACCTCATGACAAAAGATATAATGATCCTGCATAGCAGGGAAAAGTAATGTATATGAAGCCTATCAGATTAACTGATGAGATGATTTACCATTTAGAGAGAATTCCAGTGTGCTTTATACGAGCCAATTTTGATGTAGCTAAAGACATCCACTTCTCCTTCTGTTTTAAGACTTTCCCAACTGAGAGTGGATACAAACTAAAGGCTCCGAACGACTATACCATCGGCTGCATGGAAGTAAAGAGAAAAATATGATGCAGTTATATATATATATCTAAATAGCAAAATATAGAATGGTAGTTACTTGCAAACTACAACAATGGGTTTGTTGCCAGAGTCCTTTGAGCCTTGTCAACATATCAATGAGTTCTAAATGGATCCAGTACTGGTAGGATGACCATGTTCTGGCAGCTGCAGTGTAATGAAACTGAGTCACCAACTTTCATTGCTATCTTTCTAGAGAAAAGAAAAGACAAACTAATGAGTTGCCATTTGATATCTTTCATATATACACTTTCATTGGAAAATATGGAGTTTTCTAAATGAGATAATCTCCAATGGTGTATCGATTGCAGGGGACATTCACACGACCATATTGAATTTCTTCTCCTTCCATAATTGGCCAGTACATGTAACATTTCTCTGACATGTAACCTCTTCACATTGTTACATAACTGAACAATGGAATGACCACCTGAACTCATTTATCATAAGCCAGAAGTCTTCCACCGTATTCTTTAAAGGACCTGCGTAACTATGTAAGCATTACGAAGTCTTTGTGCCCTATGTGAAGTGATAGAAAAACATATCATTAAAATTAACTTTGTGATGTACATCAAAAAGCTGGCGTTGATATAGTCAGAACCTCAATACCTGTTGGGCTGAGTCTTGCACGGACACATGTTTACTATCAAAAGATAACAGAAATATAAACAAATTAACAAAGTTTTTTATATTGGCATTAATTTTGTGTAGTTTGTTTTACATGTAACTCACATACATGGGATTATGTCAGGATAGCGGTTCTTTGGCATGTTTACAGCTCAATACCCATCAGAGTATGAATCCTGTCCTGGGATTGTAGCTCAATTTTTTGTAGCAGCTAGATTAGTGAAAAAAGTTCACAACATATAATAATAATGTAAATGACATCCTGCCACTTGCTGAAATATATTAAAATTATTTTGACCTTGTAAAAATCACTTTAATGTTTCATCATGTTTTAATACATCAAAATGTATATGTGACTTAGTGGCCATAATTGCTTACAAGTAATATTGCTAATTAGGAACTGTAACACTACATTAATGGGAGCAGTATTGCTATAAAACTATCCCCTTTATAATATAAATTCAGCCATGAATAGGCAAAATATAGTACAAAAACAAAACTCAAAGTTAATGTGAACAGACATCATTCTTCATTGTAAGATTGGATCACTTTATTGTTGTTTTATAAGTAAATGGTTAAGTTTCACACAGCACTATACAAAATCATCAAACATAATTAATTTAATTAGATTTTAATTAACCTATATACTATAAGTACTATCATTGTGATACCTAATAGATATTATGTCTTACCAATCTAGGCATATAAAATGACTTGAAATGTTCCTGAAAACCAGTCACAGTTTTGCCTGGTATAATTTTTGATCCATCAGAAGTGATTTGTGCTCTTAAAGGTTGATGCCAGAATACTAGTGATACCACAAGTAATAACTCATCTAGAGCATCAGGAGCAAAGACATACCTGACCTAAAACAGCAATACGAGATATAGTATAGTATGTTGTTAAAATCCTTGTGACATCCTTATAGGGTCTGGACCATAAACGTTCTTTTTCCTCTCATTTGTCTTACAAACTCACACACACATTAATGGAGTCCTCTACCTATAAGTTGATCTATCATACTGTCATCAAAATAAAAACTCCAGTACGACCCACACCAGCAAGCAATGCACTAACAGAGGCACACCTTATTTTTGTCATGGTAATTCCTGACTTGCATTAATAAACTTAAGAAAAGGCATTGTGAAACCAGGAACCCCATGATCAGGCCAGGAGGTGAAAATGGTAATGTGTAACAATGAGATCTTCAGAGTCAAGATTCTAAACCTGAGAAAAATTAAGAAAAAGGTTAGGTATTTTAAGTACTGTCAATTTTTCTCTTACATTAGTGATTTTGAGGCTGTGAATAATATAATCTGCAAAAGGAACAGTAGAATTAAGCAGCACTACAAGTCCATTCCCAACATCTAATGTTTGCTCATTTCAATTTTTTGCTGGGGGCCAGTACTGTACAGCTCACATTTTCTCTAAGTAATAAATACAGGATGATTGTCACTTTTATCAAAGATAAAAGAGTTGTTAATGTTTTTTGAGTATTAGGTGATTAGTTAGGTTTACCAATCTGATAAATATATATATATATCAATAACTAAATGTAGAAATCCTATAACAATATGATTAGCAAAATTATCAGTAATATATGTTAGAGATGATATCATTGCAGGTTGTTTTTGGATAACCATACAAGCTACAACATGGGCTTAAAACTTATAACATATCATGTCGTATTTAATCAAACTTTGATACTACTTCATACATAGATAGTTAGTACACTAAAGCAGTATATATATTATGTAACTTTACATGTACTCTTATATACTTTATTACAACTCAATATCTTTATTAAGTAGTGGACTAGCAGGCACAAAATTGTGAGATTGAAAATGCTTAAATATTTTAAAAAGTACATTTTTTCTATATAAAGAAATCCTTACTTACACTGGAATGCAGTCATAATCAGGGTTATTGTCTATCTGACATTGATTATAAATAAGAAATATGACAAATTAAAACTCGCATATATAATAAAAAACTATACTATTTGATTACCCTTTCAGCTTCAATACATTTAGTCAACATGACTATTTTTCAATCTTATACTCCCATATCATGTGCCAAAAGTCAGACAATGTATTTGGCAAGGGTCCTGCACACAATAAAAAAGGACCTGATGAATCTGTTGACATACATCATAAATGTCAAAAAATATTATAATAAAAGCAAACCAATATTTGTATATATTAGCATCATCACAGCTCAATTAATATTACATATTTTATGAATGAAACTAAACCAACCTTGAGCAGCAATGTAGCAGTTCTCTTCAGTATCCCTGCAGAGACAAAAATAATCATGACATAGTGCATAAACTGTTCAACTGATTAGACATCAATGAAAGAGGCATTGATATAATCAGACCCTGATATACCCTCCAATGGTAGTAATTTAACTCGACAAAAATCATCTAGAAAAGAGTAAAAAAGATGGTATAGCAAATAAAATAAGCTTTAGTTAGTATTACAATTATACTTTACATGTATAAATGTTAGCAAATCTGTTTTTTGCTTATTCAATGGGTTGTCTAGCTTCATCATAGGAGAATTGAAGAAATTGAAAGAGAGAGAGACTGCATTTTAACAAAATGGTTATATTAGTTGAGATAATAATCTATATATTGACCTGGTATTCACTCTCAAGCCTTTGTCTCTATGTAAGATGATTGTTTGAACATGTTCATGGAAACTTGCTATAACTTTTGGATTTATTCTTGTTAACACTATAACCAAAAATAATAACGTGAGAAGACATAAATATTGCAAAAACACCTGAAATTTGGGACTACTCTGAAAAAGCTGTAAACACATGTCTCTATTTCATCATCAACTTTTATTAAATCAAGAGCAAATTCGTCCTTGTTTTTGATACTTTTATTTGCTTATGAAGAAGCAAGAGTTCCATTATACTTACATCACCTTGACTACTAGCATAGTGTAAGGAGTGTTGGCCAAACTATTGGAAGACAACGTTATATCAAATAAAAATACTTTGTTAATAATTTGAAATTAATTTATGTCAATAATCAGTTTAAACTCACCTTGTCAAGCAATCACATTTGGGTTCTTATGAAGTATTAAAATTGCAATGTCAGCATAACCATTCATTGTTGCAAAATGCAGTGCTGTCCACCCATCTGTAAAAATAGTCTCCATAGTGTCAATATATGAATTTAGATCTCTCTAGTATAGTATGTAGTACGGTAACTACAATATATTTTGTCAGTATAATCATAAAACATCAAAATTAGGTAGTGCGGTATTTGTATGGAATACCTCATCACTGGGTATTGACATCTGCACCTTTTTCAATTAAATATTTCACTATATCTTTATGTCTATTCTGTGTAGCTAACATCAAGGAGAAGACTTTCTCTAAATAATAGCAATAATATAAAAAAAAGTAATATTACAAGTCAATACATTGGCAACAAGTGAATTTTAACAAGGATGTCATACTGTAACCATATATCCTCCTTTTCTCTAATTATTCATTTCTAATAAAGATTAAATTTAAAAAATACGTTATAAGATTATTGGAGATACTATCATATACTGAAAAAAGATTAGACCCTTAATTTGATAACTGTGAAGAGTCAAGAGTTGATGCAGAGGCTTTGTTGTTGTACAAGATGATATCTCAAGTCAGAAGGTTATTTTTTAGTCAATCATACTCAATTCAAAACCATCATGGTAACATTCATTAATTTTATTGGTTAGGATGGATATTGGGCAGTTATGTTAAGTCTAAAAAGTCACATACAACAATAGAATGATACAATGTTAATAGATATAGACAGTGAGTCAGCATAAATTTATATTTAAGGACGATACAAAAATATTGATTTGGTTAAAAAATTATCCACATAATTTATGGAACGCCATATGTAACATTTCATACCTGGTCAAAGACATTGACATTGGCACCATGCTCAATTAACGACACGGACAGTATTTTCATGTCCATTCCATGAGCCCAATGAAGGGCTGTCCAGTCATACTATAGTGACAAAAAGGAATAACAAATCCTGAATGATTTAATTAAAAGATTTACCTCATTGCTAGTGTGGACATTGGCACCTTTCTGAATTAAATATTTACTATATCATTATGTCCATTCTGAGCTGCTAACATCAAAGCTGTAGATTTACTCCTGAAATGAAAAGCAATAATAATATAGTTAATAAAGATATCATCCTATAATGACATAATATGTTGCGACAGTTATATTTATAAATAATAGTTAAAATTTTCCAGCAAATGCAATAGTGACTACCTTGCTAGCAACATGAATGTTAGCACCAGTTATCAAATAAGAGTTTGACAATGTCTGTATGTCCATTTAAGAAGCCCAATGTAGAGCTGTCCAGCCATTGCTATATAAGTGGTTAGTATTATTAACAATACAATATTTAGAGTACGGAAAAATCATAATATGACTATAAGTAAAAGTCAATTAAAGTAATGTAATATATTTTAAGATATGAACAATGTCCATTAAGTGGATATTCTTCGTATCACTTACCACATTGCTATGGTGTATGTAAGATTATTTGTGATAAGAAATTGTACTGCAGATATGACCTTTCCTTGGCTGCTAACATTATAGGGGAATTCTCATCCTATAGAAAAGAAATGATAAAATTATGTGCTTATGAAAAGCACAGTATTAATGATTAGGTTTTGATACATACAACTTTTTGTAGATGTTAAGTATGTACATGGACAATTATTAAAAGTATATGTCTGGAAGGCTATAATCATCAGAGTATCACAGAAATGGATATGAATAATTTAAGTACTTATAAACTTGCTATCCTTTTTTTAGGATAACATAAGTATATCAAACAGTTCAATCTTTACACATATGTCTTAATCACATACTTTGTTAGTGACTTTACAATGTTAGCATCATATTCAAATTTAAATAGTAATCATCTCAATATATCCATATCTTGATGCATAATGTATTGCCATATCATCATTCTATAAGAAAAAGAAAAAAGGAATAAAAATTACACTCTTAAGTAAGAAAATTTTTATATAGTTAAAATTAAAGTATATGGTCAAAACATTACTATTACCCTAAACCATTCAATACAACAATATAGCAAAAGATAAAACCAAACATATATAGGTGTATATGGATTAAGTTGTACTATATATGTATAAATGTCTGCCTTTTAAATACTGTAAATGAGTAAAGGATATTAACATATTATACTTACAAATATGTATACATACATGACAATGTATATTATGTATACTTACAGAACCAGACTTAAATTTGATGTCTGCTCCATTTTGAAGAGCATTTTTCCACCAGGCAGGTCACCATTTCAGCTGATGTAATTAGGGTTCATTCTAGTAAATAGAAAATAAGGATAGTGTGAAAACAATTAACACTTGTAAGTGTCAAGTTTTCTAAATTAAATTGATCAAAGGTGGTCAATTAAATTGCCGACAGTTACTAATTTTGAGAATAGTAGGTTTAGTGCTTATATCTTAGTTTAATCAGGTCTATGTCTTGATTACATGTACAAGTGGTTGATTCCTCAAAGTGTGTAGGTGTGTGTGAATAGGTATGGCAGTAATTGTCAATTTAATTGAATTGTTGTTAACTAACTTTTGATTCTACTACAAAACATAATATGCTTCTTGTTCATGAGGCTTTATACCTGCTTGTCTAACATTGAAACAAACCATGGAGAATATTTGATTATGTATATACTACTAACTTGCCCCTTGAAATGTATTGTTAACACTAAGTTTCAAATTTAAATAAAAAACAGTTAGGTATTCTTTATTGACGTCCTTTAACTAAATTAAATTATCCACAGAGTAGCTAAAGTTTTTACTGCCAAAACTTGTTGTTATGATGTTCATTTTGGCTAACTAAGACATTTATATATGTGTCACATATATATGACATACTGATACATAAAGACTACTGTATTGATATATATGTGTATAAGTATAATAGATATATATAGGTGTGTGTTGTGTATATACATTATGCATACACACAAACACACATTATATATAACATATAAGTACACAAAGCACACAAACTATCTTCTATATCACTAGCTACAACTACGTACTGTCAATTCCAACTATCATAAGGTTACCCCACAAGCATGCGGTTTTCACGTCTAATATAATATTCATATATATGAAACGTAACTACAAGAAGTATTAAATCGCCCTAAACAACACTTACCAACTCTTTCCTTCCTTCCATGAATAATTCGTTCCGGATTTAAGCAGCAGGCGTGCAATACTACTCATATTTATCCGCACACTTACTTAAAAGTACGTCTCTGAAAAAATGCAATAACCATCATAAAAAAATAATAAAAAGAAAATATATTGAATTTAATTAAAGGGGAGATTTTTGCATAATAGTTTTCTGCTATATCAGGCTCATTAACTGGGGGGTTGCCCCACTGCTATTATTATAGTATTCCAAGTAACATCATAGGTTGCCGATCATACCACAACTGAATACGTCAGCAAGTCTCTCTGGATTTCGGTGGTTTTACATCACGTATATTCTCCAGATCTCCATGACTAATGCCAAGGGCTCTCCTAATATTTTTCCATTTATAAGCAATAGAAGATAATAAACAAAGGAGCTTTGACTTGTAATCTAATTAAATATAAGATTTAATACAAAAACGTTTTAAAATATATTAGATTTTAATCTTTGTTTTTTTTCTTTTTTCTCTTTTTTCTTTTTTTTTTTTTTTTTTTACTAATTACTAATTGGAACACCAGGTACCATCTTATATTTAACAAGCAAGCTTCCAACTGGGACTGCTTGGTTCTTTCACTTCTTTGCCTATTATGAGAAAATAATACATTTCATTAATATATATTACAATATATATATTTATTAAATTTTATAAATTAATTGTTTAAATATATCACACAATTGAATAGAAGAACTTTTACCTAATCCTTTCATCCCAACATCGGACATCTTCAGTTAGTTCATATGGTGCCAAACACAATGGCTCAGTACAAGAGTCTATTATGACGTTATCATTTCCAACATCAACACGAGCCGGATGGACGGGGGACGAGTCTTTCTGACAAGATGCATTGCATTACAAGAATTGCACGTGACATTTTAAAGCAGATGGAGGATAAGCAAAAGTGGTTCAGCACAGGAGGTAATCGCTGTAGAGTTATGACGAGATGGTAAGATCGAGCACTCACTATATCGACAGTCCAATAGACTTCCATCAAAGGATTGTGTCTACTAGAAGTACAAGATCCAGCAGGACTCTCGAACGTAACTAACAGCAGATCGTAGTTGGCGGGGAAAATGAGCAATCCAAGGACCAGCAAGTGTAAAAAGTGGAGCCTTTTCGATTTAATATAGCTTACAACTGCAGCAGGAAACAAAACCCTATATAAAACAAGAAATAGTGGTAATTATGAGAAACTTCTAAAGGACCTATAAATGTGCAAATACTGGGATACAAACATGCACATTTATGCAAAGAGACGCAAGGTCATGAATGACAGCTAAAACAGATGGTTATTTTAACTAACTGATGATCACTTAGGCTCTATATATATCTATGAATAACAGTCTTAAGTCAGTCAACAAAAACTTGTAATAAATGCATAAAGCTGTCTAATAGCAAGTTTCCTAGTGATAGCCTTGCACTATTGAGGGTGTTTAAAAGAATCT
Organism: Gigantopelta aegis; assembly: GCF_016097555.1. NCBI lineage: Eukaryota > Metazoa > Mollusca > Gastropoda > Neomphalida > Peltospiridae > Gigantopelta > Gigantopelta aegis. The sequence goes on from NW_024533184.1 coordinate 120,441, forward strand.
ACTAAACTGCAAGTGATTAAAATAACTATACCTGAGGAAAAACAACACACATGGGAAATAGCAGGACCCAGTGGATCACATGTCTCAACAATTATTTCTCTTTGTTATATTTTAGCTGTTTCGGAGTAATGAAGCTGGAATAAAGTAGGTAAGTCAACATTGTCTTGATAAACTCTAGCAATGGACACAAAGCTAATCGAAGATGTAAATGAGATCATCCGTTCAAAGAGCCAGGGGCAAATTAATTGAAATTACTTTCTTAAAAAACCCTTCTGTGAACAAGCCTTCTTTTGTAATTTGCGGTGTGCATCAGGTGGAAGATCTTACCCTCTTCTAGGAGCTTGTTAGGAAAGTCGACAAAAAGATATACGGAATGATTGGAAGACAGAGCATTCAAGAAGTACTGTGGATTAGTGAAGACAACATGAGAACAATGCTTTGTCTCGAGAATAAAGAAAGAACAGACAACGACTTGAAAAACCTAATAGCACCTAATACTTGAGGATTGCTCAGATTTTTAAAATCTCTCCAATTTTCTTTTCACAATGAGAACGGGAGGACAATACCATGGCATGTTATCACCTCCTCCTGAGATTTGACTCCAAAACGTACCAAGAAATTGGAATTTTTCTTTTGATTACTGCCTTTATGACCCGTAACGTAAGTTTATTTAGCGAGATGACAGAAGTTCACGGTTTTCTAGCACATATTATGACAGGAATAATAAGTTGTTCCCTATCTTCTTTAGTAAAAAATCAATTGATCTTTAAATGTTGTAGTCACAACAATATCATCATATTCTTTTTTTCTTAAAGATTGTTGAAATAGATGGAGAAAACCCCCATTTTGCCTTCATTATGTACCATTATCATAAAATAAGGTAATGATTCTCTTCCATCTACAGCTGATAAGTTAGCTGCTGAAATTGAACGAATATATGTAGTAATAAGCTCACGATTAACGTTTAATAACAATTTCATCCTCTCTCATCACCATTGTTGGAAAAGTTCTTTGTGGTAAAGATCAATATTACTGACCTTGACTAATATTGGTGAAGATTCTTCAGTCTGTCAGGGTTATGTGGACGTTCTGATGAATCTCTGAAAGATCGTATGCGTTCGTGCTCCTATTAAATCTTGATTACCTCTGGATCTTGTTATCATGGCATCCCAACCACTTAGGGTATCTCAACGTAAGCCATTGTGAGATTTTCAGTTTGAGGCCCGGCATGAGCAGACAATTAAAGGGACAGTGTAACAGATGCCCATTCTCGAGTCAAGAATTTACTGAAGTTTGAGTGGATACAACATAAAGGTACAAGAAATGAACCCATGGTAAAGATGAAATTTTTCAGTGCAGGAAATTCGAAAAGTAAGGGAGGGTCAATCTAGACTTGAAATTTAAATTTGCAGAACTCGTCTACCAGATATCATGTAGAAACATTAGTGTGGTAATATCCTATATTCACATAGGATAGATAAAGCTGGTTGTATTGGTATTATGAAACTAATATAATATATATATATATAATATATTATGTCTATATATGATATACTATGAAGTATCTAATCTGTTGAAGAGTACTAGATGTAGTTTAACAGAACGGGTTAGAACAGAATTACAAAGGACAAAGAACAGTGGCGACGGCGCTGTGTTGCTCGAGTTTCCCGCGTTTATCGGATCGGAGTAACAACACAAAAAGCGAGAGGCTGTTCTTTTGTCCTTAATTAGTTATCATATATATATTATTAATTTTCACTAACAACAACTAACCTATAATGTTAGATCTGTTGTAGGCTCTTCTGGTCCAGCTCCTGTTCTAATTTAATACTATCATCCAACGCAATACATATTTTTTACATGTTGCCTTTGCTCTTATTTTAAAATATTTTCAATTATACTATAAAGGGGGAAATAAGGAAAATTTTTAAACTAATGTTATAAAACACATGCAGTATGATTGTAAAATGTACTTTTCAAATGAATTAATAAAATGAATAAAAAATTTTAAAATAATCACATCTTATCCTAAAAATATTAAAAGATTTTTATTAATTATATATATATATATATTAAAAGCTATAAACAAAACAGAGTAAAACTAAATTTAAAAAAT
>NW_024533185.1:0-60896 GCF_016097555.1 Gigantopelta aegis
AATCTCCTGATGCCTATCAAGGAACGTTAAAAAGAGGGGTGGGGCCGATGGTGGTTTGTGTTCGTCTTGGGCATTAGTAGTATCTGCTTAATCAGACTATGCTTTATTACGAGGTAAGAGATCCTACAACTTTTATTAATCTCTTCATATCTTGTTACTGGCTCCATTCACATTTATACATGTTTACTGTAAACCTTTTCGAGGTCGTTTAACAAATATGGTAGAGGGATTCATATTGGTAAATTTAGTACTGTTGGAATTCACAGCTCTTTACTTTCAGCTTCAAGGGAATATATCAAAGTCAGTACCATATGCTAGTGTCTTCATGTCACTGTTACTTCTTGTATTGTTGTTATTGATGGGATATCATGTATTGGAATATATGAAGCAGTTTAGAATCTTTATGAAGATGTTGAATCCTCTGATGAAGATTACAAAGGATCTGAGGCTTAAAATTGCACACAAAGGACAAGGTTGTTTCAATGATCTCTGGATACAAGACACAGATAAGTGGGATAAAGGGTTCAGGGAACCTCTGCTTGAGGATTTTTCAGATTAACACATTCCCACTTTATTTTTAATTGTCTTTTATTGTATGTAGTCTATTACTTAAGTCAATATTTGCTAACTTGTGATAGTGAGAATTAAACAACAAGGACTTTGTTTGTTCTTTTGATTAGATCTTTGTTGTTGTCATGTTTCACGTTGAATAATTCATTTTTTGTTTACTATATTTTGTAGATTATCATTTTTAAAAGTCAATATGAAACCTAAAGGATAAACTGTTAATATATGTGTGTTTCTCCGAATTTGTTTATTATAAATGTTGTCTTTTTTAAAGTCAATACTTTAAAGTAGCAAATGTTTTTAAACACCATTACTATTGTTTATAGATCAGAAATGGTCAACACTTAAAAGTCATTAAAGTTCTTCTGTGCAACGACTAACAAGAATTTTAAATATTATTATTCTTCCTATCCTGTATTTTATTGACAATATGATGAACTATGTACATTCAGTCAACAATGATGTCAATTTCTAAAAGAATGTTCCTAGTAGACAAATTTTTCTTTAACACCAACATAGTAATTTCAAATTCAAAAATGTAATTGACATACGCATTAATACCAGGACTGTGTGGTCTTTTAAAAAGTCTTCTTACTTGAGGAAGAAAACAGCAGTAACTAGAGGTTGTGTATTATATGCTTATTAAGTATATATATATATATATATATGTATGTATGTATGTATTATGTATTTATATATAGTTATATATAGTTATGTATATTAGCAGCATTATTATCATTAGTGCTTTTTGTGCACTTATAACAACAAATATAGAAAAATAACAAAAAAACAACAACAAAGATGAATTCTTTTGATGAAGGATTCTAGAAAGAGATGTTATAGGCAAAAAGTGTTATTAATTAGTGTCAGTAATTAATTAATACTTGTATGGTACCACATTGCATAATAGACTGGGCAATTGTAGCCACACCTTATAGAGAGATTGAAGATGGGATGATTACTACAATCAGAGACAGCCTCTTTTACAACAGGTAACTGTTAGTTTAGATACTCTACAGTTGCTTAAATGGAAAAAAATTATATATACTCTAGATCAAGAGATGAGAGATGTCTCTTTTATTTGTATTATTTACATGCACAACATGGTCAACAGTATGGTCATATACTCCTCCTCAGTGTATTATTGGTCCTCCTCCTCAGCCATATGTCCAATATATCCAGGTGATGATTATCACATGATATTAACAATTGTCTGATACTAATGTTTTTATCATAGATGCTACATCAAACATATCAAGGAGGATATCAAGTTTCTCCAACCGCTTATACCTTTGGTTTAACATAACAACCTATTCCATCTCCACCTATCGTGGGAAATCCTGCTTATAACAATAATACACATGGCTATATCATCAACCACAACCTCCTGAAGTAGTACCTCCTATGACTGGGTAATTACCCCTTATCAGATCCAATCAGGTAGCATTGTGGCATTTTTTTTAAAGTTTTTCATATTCCCATCCTTTCTTATATGCATACATATGCTCTCTCTCTTTTTCTTCCATAGCCTAGAGCTCTCCCTTTACCACCACAACCACCAATAATTCATATAAACTTTTATTGTTCTCTTTGTCTCTGTATTACATACGAGTTGGTTCATATAGTAGTAGATGATGACTGGTTCTCTGAATTGTTAGCTCCATTTTTAGCAGCTGCTTGAGAATTACTGGATCCTTTCAATAGAGTATTCTAAAGACCAGTAAAATACAAGAATGGGTCACAATGGATAAATAGATACTTTGATGGATGCATAGATGAATGAACGAATTCAATCAAAAATTAAAATAGAATATCGCCATGGCAACAAGAGATGGACTAACCTGTTCACTGCCCCAGTTAGCTTCATCAAAAGATGTCTTCTATTAGCACTGGTTGAAGTAGTTGACTTGTTAACAACATTTCTTAGTCGGATAAACCAAGTACAATCAGGATAATATCTCACCATTGGACCCATAAACCAGCTCATCAGCAAAATGAACGGAAAACTTGACTCCACCCTCTCCCTTGTGCAGCACAATCACCTCCTCTTCAGCCACGCCCCACACTGTCTGTAAGATACATGATAATAAAATTATAATTTGTGGGCGTTGCCTACCATATCAAAGTGACAATATTTCTCTTTCAGTTTCGATATTAATTGTCCATCCAATACACTATTATTGAACAAGTCTTGTAGGGAAAACTGGCCTAATTAAATAACACATTATATGAACAGATTATATCAATAAATCCTTTGAAATGTTACCCTTTGTAAAAGCCAATAGAAAAATCGTGTGATATCATTACCTCCATATTTAAGAGTGACTCTATTGTAATAAAAGAAACTTAAAATAGCAATAAATTACAGCTGGTAGCTACTATTTTGCTCAATAAATAAATGACATATAAAAAAATTAAAAGAATACTTTTTAAAGAACTTAAATTAATGGCTTCCAATGTACAATGATCAATATCCAGTAACATGTACTGATTTATCTCTACAACTAATGATGAACTACCTTGTATTAACATTAGACAAACCATCTTCCACACAACACAAATGTGTTCTCTCTTCTCCTACGTCAACAACACAAGCAGTACTCAAACCAGCACCATATGTAGCACACACTGACTCCTAATCAAGAGAATATAAAAGTCACATTAACAAAGATACATAATATTGTTCAAAGTTACCTGATGTATCAGAGCAGCTTCAAATCCTAACTGTAATAATATGATATCTATAAAGTCCTTGTATAGTAATCGATCAACTATATCGGACACTAATAGTATAACTCTGTAAAACTGAGAATGTCCACTATAAATCAACTGTGTTAATAGAGTTAGTATGATATGATATTATAGCTAACAGTTGGTACCAAAATTAGCTTTAAAGGCATTCAAATAAGTGTATTGTTATATGAGGCTCTCATGCTGATCATGAAGATAACATGAACACTGTTCTTGCCTGGAGGACTGCATAGAAGACAGTGTTTTCAGTGAGATTTTAAACTTTAAAGTAATATAGAAATTCTTATTATCTATGACCATATAAATAATACTGCCTAAGTTATTTTTACTTAAAAGTTTCATTAAACAGTGTTTATATCATTTCCTACTTTGAATTCTTTTTTGGGTATATCAAGACATTCCTCTATCGCTCGACACCACAGATCTTCCAGCTGCTTCAATACAGCAGTACGACTTACACGAGGCTTGGTATTGAGTTTTCCACATCTCAATGGTTTGAATATAGTATATGGTGACTCAGGATGTAAGAGAAGAACCTAATAACTCTTATATTCATTTCAATTACAAAGTGAACTAACTTCATTGCCTATTACAAATTGTGGATTAGTACTCAAATCTGACCACTGAAAGTTAACTTCATCATCAGGAGAACATGGTACAACTAAATTCTCTTCATTTAATGCACCATACTGTAAAGGAGCATTATCTCTTGTTGATAAGAATTAATGGCTCACCTGAGTGACGTCACTATCTGCATCATAGATGCCATTATTAGCTCTAGCCTTAGTGACACTGTCTATAATAGAGTCTAGTGTAGTGTCTCTGTTAGTGGTATGAGTGGACTAGAGTAATGGATGAACTTTATGTCATTTTATGGATTGACTTTATTGTAATGGACAAGTATAATGGATAAATGGACAAACTACATGACTTAGCAAACAGTAAAATGGATCAATATGTCATGGACAATATTTATTACGGACAAGTTAGTAGTTAATTATATTATAATAAACAAGTTAGTAATTAATTAATGATACAATGCTTACAGTCAATTCAGATTTATATCTTAAAATGCTAATGTCTTCATTTGACAGAGTGGGTGTGGTTGAAGAGGGTGTGGCTTGATTTCTATAGGCAATTAAATGAGGTATACTATGAGGATCTAGCTGAGTTGATAAACCCAAACGGAGAGTACAGGAACCAGGATGAAATATGAGCACACCTAGGGCTTCTGTTGAGATCGACTCCTCCTCTTGATCAACCTAGATAACAATATATGATATAAGGCATCGTTGCCTTGGTTACTATTTAATGAAAGGGGCACATCAAGTGCCTACTCTAATTGTTGCACAGTATAATTATTATTTTAATATATTATTTACTGTGCTTACTGAATGTGTCTCAGGAGTGCCAATGTGTTCAGACTCGACTGGAGTGGAGGAAACCAATGATCTATCCTTCTTAGGCATTTTGGAAGCTTTGATAAAGACCACGCCTACATTAATCAAGCAACTCAGCCACTCCTCCATTTTCCAGCTGCATCATGTTGTCAACTTTTCTTTGTTTCTTTTTTTACTGTAAGTCTTTTAGTTTATTTTGCTATTACTTGACTGCCTCTATTTTAGCAGTAACATTTTCTAGAGTTATTGAGGGACATGTCTATGTGTATCAGGGTAACCCTTACAACCATGGCCCTCTTGCTACAGAACATTTGATACTGACAGAGACTTTGGACAGTAGTCCTGAACATATGTCAGGTATAATGCACATTATAGTAGTATTAATGGACATATGTCAGGTATAATGCACATTATAGTAGTATTAATGGACATATGTCAGGTATAATACACATTATAGTAGTATTAATGGACATATGTCTGGTATAATGCACATTATAGTAGTATTAATGGACATATGTCTGGTATAATGCACATTATAGTAGTATTAATGGACATATGTCTGGTATAATGCACATTATAGTAGTATTAATGGACATATGTCAGATATAATGCACATTATAGTAGTATTAATGGACATATGTCAGATATAATGCACATTATATAGTATTAATGGACATATGTCAGATATAATGCACATTATAGTAGTATTAATGGACATATGTCAGATATAATGCACATTATAGTAGTATTAATGGACATATGTCTGGTATAATACACATTATAGTAGTATTAATGGACATATGTCTGGTATAATGCACATTATAGTATTAATGGACATATGTCTGGTATAATGCACATTATAGTAGTATTAATGGACATATGTCAGATATAATGCACATTATAGTAGTATTAATGGACATATGTCAGATATAATGCACATTTAGTAGTATTAATGGACATATGTCAGATATAATGCACATTATAGTAGTATTAATGGACATATGTCAGATATAATGCACATTATAGTAGTATTAATGGACATATGTCAGATATAATACACATTATAGTAGTATTAATGGACATATTTCTGGTATAATACACATTGTAGTAGTATTAATGGACATATGTCAGATATAATATACATTATAGTAGTATTAATGGACATATGTCAGATATAATACACATTATAGTAGTATTAATGGACATATGTCAGATATATAGTATACACTTATATAGTAGTATTATATGGACATATGTCAGATATAATGCACATTATAGTAGTATTAATGGAATATTATATCTGGTATAATGCACATTATATCAGTAATATGGACAAACTGTTATGTCTGGTATATACACATTAAAGTAGTATTAATGGACATATGTCAGATATAATGCACATTATTTAGTATTAATGGACCATGTCTGGTATATAATGCACATTATTGTAGTTTAATGGACATATTTAAGATATAATACACTATTGTAGTAGTATTAATGGACATATGTCTGGTATAATACACATTATAGTATGGCTATTAATGTTATGGTGTCAGATTTAGGATATACATTACACAAACAATTTAAAAGAGTCAGATATAATACACATAAAAGTAGTGCATTAATTACATATGAACAGATATAACGAATACATTAAAGTAGTATCAATTTGGGTAAATGAACAGGTATAATATACAATGATAGTAGTATTAATTACATATGATACATAATATACATGATAGTACATAATATACAATGATCAATACATATAGAATGATCAATACATAATAGTAGTGATCAATACATAATATCAATATAATACACATTATATAAGTCAATACATAATATACAATGATCAGTACATACATATAATGATCAATACAGTAATCATACAACTGATCAGCTGATAATAATAATGATCAATAATAGTATGTGTTGATACCTATCATATTATATGTCTTAATAGTACATAATTATCATTATTCAGTACACACCACACACAACCACACCACAACACACACACACACACATTGTATTTTATTCCTGGATTTATATGGATATATATAATTAGATATATATAATATCTATATACCTATATCACATATATAGTCATATATATATATATATATATATATAGATTGATAGTGCATATATACAATGATACAAACAATTTAAACAAGATCAGATTCATATTATAATAATGATGCAGTAATTAAGCTATAACCTGAACGTAATAATTTTAAATGATCAATTGGGTATAATGATCAGTACATAATATACAATGATCAGTACATAATATATAATGATCAGTACATATATATACAATGAACAATACATATTATATAATGATCAGTACATAATATACAATGATCAGTACATAATATATATATCAGTACTATATATATATTATACATATATATACAATGATCAGTGCATATATATATAATGATCAATACATATGATATACAATATCAATACATAATATATAATGATAGTACATAATATATATATATGAACATATCATTATGTTATTATATAGCTTATATCATATTAATGAAGATGTTATGTGACTACATGGTTTGACGACCATCAAAAACTGGACTTCTGTCAAAACTTTTGTCATCTCTGCTTTTGATTCTAAACTACTGTTGTGGAACAAAATCAAAACAATCGGTAAGGTCCATAAAGAGTTGTATATAATGCATGAACTATTGTAGAAGGTGTATATAATGCTGATTTTTGTTAGGTGTATATAAAGTGTTTTTTCCTTGTAGAAGGTGTAATAAGGCATGATGTTGTTGTAGAAGGGTCCCTTTGCATGTATGTCTCATTGTCAGAAGGTGTATATTATGCAATGTCTCATTGTGCATAATATATATGCATATGTCTCATTGTATAAGGTGAACATATAATTTGATTTATTCATTGCTTAGTATCATAATAATCAAGATGTTCTGGTACTTCAGGTGTTTCCGATGCATCAAGCTCAACTGTATATAATGCATGAGGTCTTCATAGTAGACCTCTATATAATGCATATTCTCATTTTGAAGGTTGTGGAAGCATGACAAAACATAGCTAGAGGTGTCATAAAGATGATGTCTCATTGTAGAAGGTGTATATAATGCATGATGTCTCATTGTAGGCAATAGTATTTTTAGAGCCGGTCAGTTTCAACTTTTTAAACCCTCTCAATACTCTCTTCCGGCGTTATCTTTTGGTGCACAATACTCTGAAGATTTTCCAAAATGTATTATTCCTGGTTTTAGTTATCAACACTTCTATAAGATGCTTCAATGTCCTAAAATCCTTATGAATGCAACTGTAAGTAATAGCACTAAACATCTTATATGATATTTAGATTATACTATAGGGATTTGGACATTGTGATATACTGAATGAAATTAACTGGAAAGTAAGCTGTAATAACAAATGGCACAGTATTTAGAGCATATGACTATATTATTAGCATCTTATCTATTATAGTCTCTACTTTCTATTCCAAATGTAGCTTGTCATATAATTCATTTCTGTAAGACAGTCAAGGAGAATGATCGTGTTTTTTATCGTACATTTCTTGCTGGAATAACGAGTGCCTTATTTGGTACTTATTTACAAGGCAATGAGAATATGTTAACTTTTATCACACAAATCTCAAATATTCCAGCTGCTTTGGGTGACTTTCAGTACAATGTGCAATGTGACATGGCAACTGTTTCTTTTGGTGGTCAAGCTGTATTAAAAAAATAAGCCAATTTTTTATTTGCTTTGAATGTAATCTTAGTTATATTTAAAATAAAATACTTAACAAACTAATAAAGTAATTGTACAGTTTTTATAAATTGATTAATTGTTAGTTTATTTGTAATTAATTTGTTAACTAATTAATTATTTTGTTTACTATCTATCAGATTGTTTTTTTGCTAATCATCCTTCTAAAATCAATATTGAAATGACAAGAAAAACTGTTAGTGTGTATATTTTTATTATTAATTTGGTTAATTTGTATTTTATTGTTTCTTAAGCCAATATTGAAAGTAACAATTGCTTTTAACACCATATTATTGTTATATTATGTTTTATTGACAATATGGATAACTACATCTGTTAATGTGGCTGTTACTTCTCATTGTATCTACTGTACCATCAGGACAGTATGTTATTCGTGTACCAGCTGCAAACAAGGCAGATTCTGACACTGTTTCAAGATTACCTCTGTGGCAATGGTTCTCATTTCTTACAACCTTTATTCTCTCATCCTCTGTACCTCATTACCTTGTACCTGGACCCTTCTATCTGGTTATAAAATAGCATTAATGTAACAATTGTCAGTGACAGTCATTCAAAGCTGTTCATGTCTCAACAACAATGTCAATATGGTAATTTATCAGTTGCTTTGAATAAACAGTTTTTCTCACAGAACAATTCATTATTTTGTTTATGTATATCAGATTATTTTTGTTAGTTGTTGTTTAAAAAAAAATCAATACTGAAAATAAACAGATAAAGTGTCATCCATCTCACTTTTTAATTTGTATGTTATCAATTTTCTTAAATTACATGAAATTGATAAATGTGGTTATTTAAGAAACTGCTTTCTTCTCATTTCATCAATCCATTTCACAATGAACTACTAGCATCCATGTTACTTCTCTTGTATCTGCTGTACCATCAGGACAGTATGTCATTAAGTACCAGCTAGAAACAAGGCAGATTCTAACACTCTTCAAGATTACTTCTGTGGCAATGGTTCTCATCTCCTTCAATCAGATACAGTCCTTGTTCTCTCATCCTCTGTACCTCACTACCTTGCACCTGGAACCCTTCTGTCTGGTTAAAAATATCACCAATATAACAATTGTCAGTGATAACTCTGTCAAAGTTGCTCATATTGTTTGTCACAATGACACTGTTTCCTACTAGAGGGATTGGTTTCATCAACATATCTGGACTATACCTGTACAACCTTCATATTCATCAATGTGGAGGCATACTTAACACAGCTGCTATTTCTAATAACACATGGTTTTATTATCCAATAGGACTATCTGCTGTTTTATTATTCCATCATTGTAATGAACTCCATATATCTAATGTATCTATTGATGGAGGATATTATGGATATGCTATAATTGCTATTGATGTGTATGGAGAAACTACATTCTATAATATGAACAGTGACTGATTCTACTGTTTGCTCATTACAACAACTCAAATTGGTTAACTCATTTTGTTCTGGTAGTGGATTATTCTTTCTCTTTATTGATGAATCTGATGAGGTACAGAGTAGATCCCTTTTAATCAGAGGTCAACAATATCAAGGAATGTCAATCAATATTTGTGGGGGACAAAATCCAATTGATGATCTTCAGTTTAGTTTACAACAAGTAGCAATATTTGGTGCTGGAGGACTGACTATCATATTTAGTGGTCTTCATATAAAAATGGAGATGTTGTATTGGAATCTAATGAAGTGAGTAGTAATAGTGAGACATAGCTGGTGGTTGTTTAGTACTATATTTCAAATACAATATCTTCTACTCTCCCTAGTTTATTGGTTTAATACTACCTCATCAATAATAACTTTTTTATAATAACTCAGTTACAGGTACTATATCGAGCTAGAGGTGGAGGGGTGTTGCAATATATGTCATCATTGATACTATCCCTACTATAGAAACTAGATTGACTATAACTTTTAATCACATTAAATTCTTCAACAATACCAATGCTGATTGATGGAGGTGCTGTATTCATTCAACTACCTTATATTCTCATGTTTTTACAACAATATATTTGTATAAAACAGTATGGGTCTTTAATGAAGCAGAAGTAGGTGGGTCTGCATTGTATATTCAAGCAAATAACATGTTCCATGGACTGATGACAATTATAATATTTCTGTGATACTTTCTGATACTTGGGCACAACCAATGGACCAAGATCATTCTCATTAAATAGTTTTAAACTGGGTCAATATTTGAGTTTCATTATATTTCACACAGTTTTTATAAAACAACATGATACTGGTATAAGCAATTATTTTGATAGTAATTCTCAGTCTGTTCTAGTTGCAGTGAATAGTAGTCTGTTTATACAAGGAAAAGTCCATTTCATTACAATTATGCTAAAACTGGTTCCAGCATTCGCCTTGAATCACTATCACATGTTACATTTCAAACACCAGCTGAAATCCATTTTCATCGTGACATGAATTTTCCACCAGGAGGAGCAATAACAGCACTTGGACAATCTTATGGTGGCTACACAGATTGTCCAGTATCACTTCAAACAAATTCTACAACCATTTTATAACAATTTATTTTGACAATGGAAATCAAGTAGGCAACTATTTTTTTTACTCTGATGGACTAGATCATTGCGGACTAAATTATTTTATCATTTTAAAAACCTACTGTCAGAAATATCATCACCACCTACAAATTAATCTGTGTTGATAAAAATAATTCTACTCACAAATTTTTACCTATCCTGGAAAACCAAAAAGCAGTTGTGTGCTTTCTGTTATTGCAGAGAATCTCCAAAAAAAAAGCAACCTAACAAAGAATGTTTGTTATTTTAGACCATTCAGCCATGGATCGCGGCTGGATTATTAGTAGAAAGATCAAACCACATTATTACATGATATTACATGTACAAATGTAAGTTTTCCAGCTGTTTTGTATAATACCACCATCTATGCAAGTAAAAAAGTGTATTTGACAGTTTCATGAAGGATCCATTCAATTGGCCCTTCATGTTTTCATGATGCTTTGTCCTTTTGGTTTCTCTCATATTAATGGAACCTGTGTATGTGACCTCTTTTATTATACTCAAAAAGATAGCTAGTATGTGTAATATTGATACAACAAGTATAACAATTTCAAGTGGAAAGTGGCTTTGGACATATTCAAAATATCACCTATGGTTTTGCTTCTGTTTGTCCTACAGGATATTGTATTAGTAACCTCATAGATATTGATATGACAAGGAAAGACTATATATGTCATCCAAACAGGAGAGGAACACTCTGTGGAGATTGTGTAGAAGGTTACAGCATTGTGTTAGGATCTGATGGACTGTCAACGTTGTCACTCAAACTTGTTTTTGTTACTCATATAGTATTTGGTGTTACAGCAGGAATAGCAGTCGTTTTTATCTTTTCTGTCTTCGTATCACCATTTCCAGTAAGGTCTTAGGCGGGATTGTCCTTCTTTGCTAACATGACAGAGGTTAGTCTTCGAGATTCTCTCACAGAAGGGTCACACATGTATGGACACATTTTAAACATAATATTTTCCTTACTTAATCTCCATTTGGGATTTGAGATATGTTTCTTTAAAGGAATGACAGCTCTCTACAGACAGCTCTCCAGTTTGTTTTTTCCTGTCTATTTGTGGTTAATTGGTAGTAGCTCTTGTTCTTTGAGCAGTTCTTTCTCTACTAGAATTGCAAACTTAACTTCTCATTCTTCCATACAAGTTCTAGCTACCTTATTTTATTTGTCATTTCTAAACTGTTACTCACCGTTATAGTATCTTCACATCAGTAACCATCCACAACCCACAAGGGTGACTAACACTGTATGCGTACATTGATGGTAATGTTCACTATTGGAAAGACACTGGAGAATATTCTTCTGTTCAGTTAGCTATTGGAGTAACTCTAGTTTACTTAATAACTTTTCTTCTATGGACAACTTGTGGTTCATTGACTCTACGACTAAGGTGTATACTACATCGACGTAATCTCCTTGATGCCTATCAAGGACACTACAAAGAAGGTTTGGGGATGGTGGTTTGGTGTTCGTTCTTTGTCTATTAAGTATCTGCTTATATCAGCTATGCTTTATTACGAGTAAGGATCCTTCCTTTTTATTATCTTCTTCACATCTGTGTTACTGGCTCCTTCACATTTATACAAGTTTTACTGTAAAACCTTTTCGAGGTCGTTTAACAAGCATATGTAGAGGATTCAGATTGGTTAATCTAGTGTTGTTGGAATTCACAGCTCTTTTACTTTCAGCATTCAAAGGTAATAATAATCAAACGTCAGTACCATATGCTAGTGTTTCATGTCACTGTTTCTTCTTGGAGTTGTTGTTATTGATTGGATATCACTCGTCCATGTGGTATAAGTATGAAAGGCAAGTTTAGAATCTTTAGATGCTAAGATGGGTTTGCTGAAACTCCTCTGATGAAGATTATAAAGGATCTCAGGCTTAAAATTGCACACAAAGGATCAAGGTCAAATTTTTTCAACTAATCTCTTGATAAATAGATACAGATACAGTGGGATCAAGAGTTCGGGAACCTCTTTCTTGCAGGATTTTTCATGATTAACACATTTCCACTTTATTTTTATGTGTCTTTTATTGATTGTCTGCTATTCTATGTAGTCTACTTAACTCCAATCATCTTGCTAACGTTGTTGATAGTGAACTAGGTAGACAACAAAACTTTATATCTATTCTTGGGTGCATTCAACGACATTAGATCTCTGTGTGTTGTCTAATGTTTTCATGTTGAAATATTCCATTATTTTCATTTACTATATTTTGTGCAAGGATTTCATTTTTTAAAAAGTCAACCTAAGGGATCAACTGTTAAGATTATAGTGTTTCTCCTAAGTGTTGTTTATAAATGTTGTCTTTTTTAAAGTCATAATTTCAAGTAGCACATGTTTTAAACACCATTACGTATTGTTATATAGACCAGAAATGGTTAACACTTAAAAGTTATTAAAGTTCTTCTGGCAACGACTACAAGCATTTTAAAGCTATTATTCTTTCCTATCCTGGTGTTTTATTGACACTAGGATAACTAGTATGTTACATTCAGTCCCCAATGATGTCAATCAAAAGAGTTCCTAGTAACAAATGTTCTTTAACACCAACATGAATTTCAAATTTTACAAATTTAATTGACAAACGCCTTAAACGACTTTGTGGTCTTTTTCAAAGGCTTCTTACGTGAGGAAGAAACAGCATAACTAGAGGTTTGGGTTATTATGCTTATAATATATATATATATATATATATAGAGATATAATAGATATATATATATAGAAATATATATAATAGATATAGATATTATATGTATGTATGTATGTATGTATTATGTATGGATGTATGTATTATTACACATATATAGTTACATATAGTTTCTATATGTCAGCATTCTTCTTTAGTGGCTTTGTGCACTTATAACAAAAATATAGAAAAGAAAACAAAAAAACAACAAAAAAGAACTTTTGATGAAGGATTCTAGAAAGAGATGTTAAAGGAAATGTATTAATTAGTGTCCCAAATTTAATTAATACTTGGTATGGGTACCCATTTGCAAAATAGGACTGGGCAATTGTACCCCAAACCTTATAGGAGATTGAAGATGGATATTACTAAATCAGAACAGCTCTTTTACAAAGGTAAATGTTAGTTTGGATACTAACAGTTGCTGTAAATGGAAAAGAATATTATTAGATCAAGGAATGGAGAGGTCTCTTTTATTTGTATTATTTACAGCACAACATGGTCAACAGTATGGTCTTATACCCTCCTCCTCATTGGGTTATTGGGCCTCCTCCTCAGCCATAGTCCAATATACCCGATGGATTATCAATGATATTAACAATTGTCTGACCTAAGGTTTTTATTTGGTACTCCATCAACATATTCAAAGGATTATTCAATTTTCCCAAAGGCTTATCCTGTATTTTAACATAAAACCTATTCCATCCCCACCCTTATGGAAAATCCGTTATAACAAATAATACCATGGCCTATTATCATAATACAACCTCCTGAAGGTTACCCTCCTAGACTTGGAATTACCCCTTTCAGCCACATCAGGTAAGCAGTGGCAATTTTTTTAAAGTTTTCATAATTCCCATCCTTTTTATATCTACATATGCCTCTCTTTTCCTCCTTTCCATAGCCTGGAACTTCCCTTTACCACCACAACCACCAAAATTCATACAAATTTTATTGTTCTCTTTGTCCGGATTACGTGGACAATCTTGTTAAATTCCTTCAGCTATTAACTAATCTGCTCTTATATGTTCAACAAGTAAGTATATAAATAATTTGTGTTAATTAAGTCCAATTATCCATTTTTTAATACCCAATATAATAGGAACAATTAAATAGGGTACAGTATTGTTTTTATGTTGTTTTTTGTTAATCAAAACTATAATAAAACCATTATAGGTTATTTACAAAACTAAAAACTAAAACATAATAAAATACTTTTCTTCTATGGACACCTTTGTCATTGACTCTAGACTACGTGTATGACATCGGGACGTAATCTCCTTGATGACTATCAAGACGGCATACAAAGAAGGTTTGGGGATGGTGGTGTGGGGTTCGTCGTTGTCTATTAGTATCTGCTTATATCAGCTATGCTTTATTACGAGGTAAGTATCCTTCCATTTTATTATCTCTTCACATCTTGTTACTGGCTGCCGTTAAACCTTGGTACAAGGTTACTGTAAACCTTTTACAGAGGTCGTTTAACAAATATGGTAGAGGGATTCATATTGGTTAACTAGTGTTTGTTGGAATCCACAGCTCTTTACTTTCACAGCTTCAAGGGAATATATCAAAGTCAGTACCATATGCTGAGTGTCTTCATGTCATGTTTCTTCTGTAGTATTGTGTTATTGATTGGATATCATGTATTGGAGATATGAAACAGTTTAGAATCTTTATGAAGATGTTTGAATCCTCTGATGAAGATTATAAAGATCTGAAGGCTTTAAAATTGCACACACGGGACAAGGGTTATTTCAATAATTCTCTTGGAAAAAGATACAGATAAGTGGGATAAAGAGGTTCAGGGAACCTCTTCTTGGAGGATTTTTCAGATTAAACCATTCCCACTTTATTTTTAATTGTCTTTTATTGTTGTATCCTATTACTTAAGTCAATAATTGCTAACTTTGTGATAGATGAGCGGTAGACAACAAAACTTTATTCTATTCTTTTGATTAGATCTCTGTTGTTGCATGTTTCATGTTGATAATTCATTTTTATTTACTATAGTTTTTAGATTGGTCTCTTTTTAAAAAGTCAACCTAATGGATAAACTGTTAATAATAGATGTGTTTCTCTAATTGTTGTTTATATAATGTTGTCCTTTTTTTTAAAGTCAATAATTTAAAAGTAGCAAATGTTTTTAAAACACCATTACTATATGGTTTATAGACCAGGAAATGGTTAACACGTTAAAAGTTATTAAAGTTCTTCTGGGCAACGGGAATAACAAGTATTTTAATTAAAGCTTATTATTCTTCCTATCCTGTTGTGTTTATTGACAAATTGGATTGAACTATGTTACATTCAGTCCACAAGATGTCAATTCTAAAAGGAATGTTTCCTATAGCCAAATTGTTCTTTAACACCAACATTTGTAATTTCCAATATTCAAAAATGTAATTGACATACGCATTAATACCAGGATCTGTGTTGGTCTTTTAAAAATCTTCTTACTTGCGAAGAAAACAGCAGTAACTAGAGGGTGGGGTATTTATTCCTTATTAGTATATATATATATCTAAGATATATATATATCATATATAAATATATATATATAACATATTAATTATCTATATATATATATAGTTCTGATGTATGTTGATGTATGTATGGATTTAGGTATTATGTATTTATATATAGCTTACATATGTTATGGATATGGAGCACAGCAATTATTCTTTAGTGCTTTTTGTGCACTTATAACAACAAATATAGAAAAGTAAAACAAAAAAACAACAACAAAGATGAATCTTTTGATGAAGGATTCTAGAAAGAGATGTTAAAGGAAAGTGTCATTAATTAGTGTACCCTAATTTAATGAATACTTGGTATGGGTACCACATTTGCAAAATAGGACTGGGCAATTGTACCCCAAACCTTATAGAGAGATTGAAGATGGATGATTACTAAATCAGAGACAGCTCTTTTACAAAGGTAAATGTTAGTTTGGATATCTATACAGTTGCTGTAAATGGAAAAGAATATATACTCTAGATCAAGGAATGGAGAGGTCTCTTTTATTTGTATTATTTACATGCACAACATGGTCAACAGTATGGTCTTATACCTCCTCCTCCTCATTGGGTTATTGGTCCTCCTCCTCAGCCATATGTCCAATATACCCAGATGATGATTATCACATGATATTAACAATTGTCTGATCCTAATGG
The DNA here is from genome assembly GCF_016097555.1 of Gigantopelta aegis. Taxonomy (NCBI): domain Eukaryota; kingdom Metazoa; phylum Mollusca; class Gastropoda; order Neomphalida; family Peltospiridae; genus Gigantopelta; species Gigantopelta aegis. Next base: position 16,926 of record NW_024533185.1, read on the forward strand.
TATTTATTCTGGTACTCCATCAACATATTCAAGGAGGATTATTCATTTCCTTTCAAAGGCTTATCCTGTAGTTTTAACATAAAACCTATTCCATCCCCCACCCTATCATGGAAAATCCTGCTTATAACGAAATAAGTACACATGGCCTATTATCATCAACTACAACCTCCTGAAGTAGTACCCTCCTATGACGTTGGAATTACCCCTTATCAGTAATCCACATCAGGTAAGCATGTGGCAACTTTTTTTAAAGTTTTCATAATTCCCACTCCTTTTTATATGCATACATATGCTCTCTCTTTTCCTCCTTTCCATAGCCTGGAACTTCCCTTTACCACCTACAACCACCATAATTCATACAAATTTTATTGTTCTCTTTGTCTCTGGATTACGTGGACAATCTTGTTAGCAATTCCGGTTCATGCTATTAACTACATCTGCTCTTATATGTTCATATCAAGTAAGTATATAAACTACCGTTGTGTTAATTAAGTCCAATTATCCATTTGGTCTATACCCAATATAATAGATACAATACTCACAATAGGGTACATGTATCTGTTTCTTATGTTGTTTTTTAGTTAATCAAAACTATAACTAAAACCATATAGTAGGAATATATTTACAAAACTAAAAACTAAAACTATAATAAAATTGATGCGCCATTTAACTAGACTAAACGATAAAAAAAAAAAAAAAAAAAAAAAAAAAAAAAAAATGACCATTTATATAAAACATTATAATTTTTATTTAATGACATAATAAACTAAAACTAATTATTAACAATCTCAAAAACTATAATATATACAATAATATTATTGAAACCATCCAAGAACCAAAAGCTATAACTAAATGAACTTTTTCTTACGGAAACAGACAACTAGTTTGTATGACAATAATTTAGAGAAAGAAATTTATTGAAAAAAATAGAAATCTATGTACAGATTATATAACCTGCTGGATTCACATTTAAAAATATATTCATTACTCAGTTTCATCTTCATTTTTTCATTGTTTCATTGATCCTAAATTGTTTGGTTTTAATTTGGCCAAGAATTTAGTGCATTATTGTGGTAATCAATAATATCTGATTTTAAAACCACTATTAAAATGAAACAATAATGATAACTACACTTAATTGGTGATAGAGCTAATAATAAAACTAGAAGAATACCTTGTGTTAATAGTATAAACTGTAACTAAAACTCAAAGACAGCTCTAAAACTAATACTAAAACTAAAAAAAACTGTCTTCTGTTGATGGTACAACTATCACAAAAACTAAAACTAGAAATGTCTTCAGTAAAAACATGAAAACTGGTGACAACTAAAACTATTTTGTCATTTCACTAACAGAAAATCTGTAACTAAAAGCTTAAATGGTATGCCTTAATAGAACAACACTATCTATATATTTATTCATACATGTACTCATACTTTGTTCATTTATTTTGGTAATCTAAAAAGTTACAAGATAAAGAAGTGTATGATATAGAGGATCTTATGCCATGTGTTTAAGTATTACATCAATTCCCTTTGCAGCTGTAGGGGGACTTGTGGCTTTTTTTTTCATATTTTATATTTATTTTATTTAATTGTTGATTTCCTTTGTTTGATCAGGTCAGTACAGTTCCTTATCTCAGTATTGTCAGTATAAAATTGTTTTATCATGATATCTATTGTTCATGTTTTATATTTAAAATAATATAATAACTAAAGTTTGTGTATTGAGAAGCTTCTTGCTACTAGAAAACAAAAATAGAATGATGCTATTTATAGATCATTGTGGTTTTCAATACTCTATATTATTATAATATTTATAAATATGTTATTTAGTATTATTATATAAGAGTGTTAATATCATTAATGTTTTGCAACTTATAGCAACAATGTAGAAAAAATATAAAACAAAAATTGACAGAGATTTATAACCATGCAGCAGCTGTATAGCAAGTCTAATGACATCTCAATCATAATAACATGATAAATATCCATTGTTATTAAAAACCTTAGCAGTCAAAACTTCCCACAATCTTAAAGGTGAAACTGATAACAGTCATAACACCAGCTGAGAAAAGAAATCAAAAAGGCAGAAAATGATCCAAATATAATGCTGTAATATTACACATAGAAATGCTTCAACTGTGAACCCATAAACTCATGTCGTCCATCTTCTCCAGTTGAATAGCCTAATGATATATCAGTAATAATGTATGATCATAAACATGTCATACCTGCTTTAGCATATATAGCAGCTGGTATTAAATGTACACAATAATCCAACTGACAAAATTCCAGTAAAACTGAACAACACAGACATTATTAGAGCCAATGCTAGGTAAATGTAACCAGCTGTAATATCAGTAGTAGAAGCAGAATAGTCTTGTGTCTGACATGAAGGGACACTGCCATGACCGGCTGTTGAGGATGACCTTGATATCCTAGACTAGTTGTGGAAGGAAGATTTGAACTTGCCCAGTTTCACATTTCTTTCCACCATTGTGTTATCTGCATATATGCAATAAAAATATGCATTAATCAAAAGGATAGACAGAGAAATTCTTACAAGTATGTTGGCATGTATCATCTCCCTGACACTTCCAAGAAACATTCAAGTCTATAAAAATTGAATTTAATTAAATAGTCACCCATATATTTGTGATGATATAGAATATAATTGTAGTTAAAATGAAATTACATATTAATTGCTTGTCTACAAAAACTCTATAAATAGAATAGAATATATTATTATCATAACATTATATGAATAGACTCTTATTATGTCAATATCTACTGCAGTTTAATTTATTGAATAACTAATATAATTAGATCTAGCAATCATTATTATAATCTTGAATTTTGTTGATAAAGGATTCTAGAAAGAGATGTTATAGGAAAGTGTCCTGTAGATAATGCTTGAATAAGGTGGTGGTTTTGCATCCAGGAACTACTTACTCACTAACGTTTTAGTAAATAGGAGTCTGGGGAATAGAGTAATAATAGGCTGGGTCAATTGATAGCCACTCCTTACACATAATAGGTTTGAAGATGGACGATTACTACAATCAGAGACAGCCTCTTTTTAAAACAGGTAAATGTTGTAGTTTGGATAGTCTGAAGTTGCATATAAATTAAGGAAGAGAGTATATTAGATAATGTTATAAAATAATAGATATAGCTATAATTAGGCGTTCCTTTTAAGGTATGTGTGCGTAATAGAACATTGTATTTAAGTGAAGTTAATACTATACCTTATACCATAAACCTTAAACATTGGAATCTAAATGTATTAATTTCACATTAAAGTAAGACCTTCCAGTGTTAAGACAACGATATACTTTTATATTATATTACACAGCATGGTCAACAGTATGGTCATATACCTCCTCCTCAGTATAATATTGGTCCTCCTCCTCCTGTATGATGTTCCTCGCCTCAGCATAATCTTGGTCCTCCTCTTCAGCCATACGTCCAATGTCCAGGTGATGATTATCACATGATATTAACAATTGTCTGATCCTAATATTTTTATAATAGGTACTATACCAACATATCAAGGAGGATATCCAGCAGCTTATCCTTGTTGGTTTAACACAACAACCTGCACCATCTCCACCCTATCATGGAAAATCCTACTTATAACAATAATATACATGGCTATTATCATCAACCACAACCTCCCCAAGCAGCACCTCCGGATCCTATGCCTGGTGATTACCCTTTAAACCAGATCCACATCAGGTAATGTGTCGATTTAATGTTTTTATATTCCGATATTCTATATACTCTCTCCTATCCTCTCTCTCTCTCTCTCTCTCTCTCTCTCTCTTCTCTCTCCTCTCTTCTCCTCTCTCTCTCTCCGTCTCTCTCTCTCTCTTCCCTGTTTACATAGATTGGAGCTCTCCCCTTACCACCACAACAACCACCAGTTAACACAAATTTTCGTTTTTTCTCTTTGTCTCTGTATTACTGTACAATCTTGTTAGCATTACCTGGAATCCTATTAACTACATGTGCTCTTATATGTTCAATACAAGTAAGTATATAGTAATTTTGTGTTAATTTAAGTCATTTATCATTTGTTATATACCATATATACATGTATATAAATACATGTACATGTTAATATCCAATATATTTATTAATACATGTATTTAATTATTATGTTCATTTATTTTATAGTCTAAAAAGGTTAGAAAATAAAGGAGAGTATGAATGAGCAAAGAAAAAAGGAACTTACGCAAAATGTTTAAAGTATTATATCAATTCCTGCATGGGTTTTAACATATGCATTTACCAGCCTTAATCTTAATCGAATTTGAGTCAGTAATATTCTATTAATTTCATATTGTCAGTGTGAATATTTTTTATTATATGCTTTATTATGCAATCTTTTGTGTTTTTTATTATATAATGGATTTTAATTATAGCCTTAAAGACTCTAGCTATCACTTTCAAATGTTGTTGGTTTTTTGTTGAATTACACTACATGTTAAAGATTGAGAATTGAAATCAATTACACCAATCTAAAGACTAAGACTACGAGGACTGTTTGTACAGTATCATTTGCTAGCTGATGAGAGCTCCTGCTAGTAAGCTCGAAATACTCCCTATGAGTAGTGGAGGAGGACATGGTTGTCGCCCTGGACAGGGTGGGCTGTTCTAGATCTTGTGACCATTCTGAACAAGCCAATGTAGAAGACAGATTGAGCAGGCATCAGTTTGTTCAATTACCCAAGCCTCAACAACGAGGAGTCATGAAGATTCATTTGCAATAAGCTTACATTTATAGTGTTCTGTGTAAGTGCTGTATCGATTTAATCCTTCATATTTTAGTCTTTAGACTGGTGTAATTGATTTCAATACTCCATCTTTAATTTTTTACAGCTTCTGGTGAGACACAAACTCTTGGTACTCTTCCTCAAGTAAGAAGACTTAGCCCCAATATAAAAAATTAATACACATGTCAGCTACATTTTCATAATTACAATGTAGGTATTAAGAAGACATTTATTATAATTCTTTTAAAACTGGACTTGTATACTGAAATTCAAAAATAATTGGACACACTTATGAATAATTAATTAGTTGTGACATTAAATTTGTTTGCATAGGGGGCTGCATCATTTAATGTAGGACTAGACCCTACTACTCTACTCTAAACTGTTTATTACATAAATATGTGTGTATATATAGGTCATATATGATGTAACAAGTTGTATTCTGCAGCTCACACTTGCCACTGGTATTGAAAATGAGGGTCATATAGATGTTTATCTATATTTTAGAACATGTAGAATTTTGTGCTGAGCCTGATAGGTAAATAGAATATAACATTATGCCTTATACACACATATATTATGGTTATATTTAGAGTGCTAATAATGTGCTGACCTACAATAATTAATACAAATATAGTTAGAGGGCCAGAGTTAAAAATTTATCACACTTTATTCATTAAAGTGTATTAATATTTAGGATGTTTAAAGATTTTGCTGTAAAGAAATGGAACACAATCAAAGATGCTCTCTATCATATATTGAATACCCCCATTGTAATTAGTCTGGGACCCATACCAGGTGTCCTGTGTATCACATAGATTGCTCCCTAAGCTGGTCCTAGCTGAAATATACAACATATCTCTATTAGGTACTGTAGCTATTGACACTTTACTTTATCAGATTCACAGTATTATTATCACTAGTGACTTTGTGAATTTGTAGCAAGAAATGTAGAAAATATAACAACAAAAAATCAACATCTCTAACAAACATCTGTATAGCAAAGTCTAATATAAATCTCAAACGGTATATAACATGAAAGAAACTAGTATTCACATCTTGTCCAACAAATACCATTGGATGATAAAAAAGTTAATGTTATAACACCAGCTGATAAAAGAAAGGCACAAAATGATCCAAAGATACACGCTGTAATATTACAACACTGAGATGCTTCAATTTTGAACTTCTTAAACTCATGTCGTCCATTTTCTCCAGCTGAAATAGCCTAATGATATATCAGTGATATGATGATCATAAACATGTCATACCTGTTTAGCACATATAGCAGCTGGTATTGTACATAATAATAAAACCACCAAAATTCCAGTAAAACTGAACAACACAGACATTATAAGAGCCAGTGCTAGGTAAATGTAACCAGCTGTATTATCAATATTATAATTATTTCGTGCTACTGGTGTATAGCCTTGTATCTGATGACCCCTACGTCCAATACCAGTACCATAAGAAGGTACTTGTTGTTGATTATATGATGGTTGACGAACACGAATATTTGGCACAGGATTTAATATTTTCTTGTTGGTCTGTATAAGTGTATAGTGCAGAGTATACATCATTAATATGGAATTCTTACTGCATAATAGGGTGGAGGGCGACCTTCTCTTTCCACTCTACCTGTGTATACTTGAGTCTGATAGATAGAATATAGTTATATGTCTTATACACACATATAATGATCATGTTTAGATTGAGTGCTAATAATGGAGCTACAATATAATAATTAATACCCTGGCTATGCAAATATAGTTAAGAGGGCCAGAGTTAAAAATTTATCATAACTTCATTCATTAAGGTATATTAATATTTAGGATGTTTAAAGATTTTGCTGAAAGAAATGGAACACAATCAAAGATGTTCTCTATCATATATTGAATACCCACATTGTAATTAGTCTGGGACCCATACCAGGTGTCCTGTGTATCACATAGATTGCTCCCTAAGCTGGTCCTAGCTGAAATATACATCATATCTCTATTAGGTACTGCTATTGACACTTTATAATTATTAATTATTTCTTACTTGAGGAGGAGGAACAAGTGGGTTGTGTCTCACCAGAAGCTGTTTAATATAGAATATATCACAGTCAGTTATAATGATATGACATTAATACATTATATAGACTAAAGGTTTATAATCTAGTTAGTTATCTTCTTCATGTTCTTTTAAAGAAGACACTACTTATAAAGGATATACTCACACCATTTTTTTGGTGTTTGAAACTAAAATAGAATTAAAAATAGAATGATACTATTTATAGATTCATGAATACGATTATATTCCACAATGTTATATACCTACTGGTATATATGATATGTAGGTATATGGTATTAAAGAGGAGGGTACATCATCAGATGACTGGGAATATCATGGAGAAGGAAGGAGAGTAGGAACAGTTTATATACTGACTTTATACATGACATATCAAGTTGTTGACAACAGAGTTCACCTAATGAGAAGAAATATAATGACATATATCAGAGAGTGTGTTACCTTGTATTCTCGTACTAGAATCATCAGAGAAGTTCTCACAAGTAGGTGTGGGGATGTATCAAATATAAGAAATAATTATATTTATTAGTATATAGGCATTTAACAGTGTTATTATCATTAATGATTTTTGTGAACTTATAGCAACAAATGTAGAAAAGATAACAACAAAAACATCAACAAAGATGTCTAACAAACATCTGTATAACAAAGTCTATTAGAAATCTTAATTGTAATAACATGAAAAAGATCCATCATTATCATAATAATTATAGCATTCAAAACCTCCCCCCTCATAAACTCATATCGTCCATCTTCTCCAGCTGAAATAGCCTAATGATATATCAGTAATAATGATGATCGTAAACATGTCATACCTGTTTAGCATATATAGCAGCTGGCATTGTAGACAATAATCCAACTGCCAAAATTCCAGTGAAGCTAAACAGCACAGACATTATAAGAGCCAGTGCTAGATATATGTAACCAGCTGTATTATACTAGTATAATTATTTTGTGCTACTGGTGTATAGCCTTGTATCTGATGAGTCCTATGTCCAATACCAGTACCATAAGAAGGTACTTATTGTTGATTATATGATGGTTGATGAACAGGAATATTTGGTACAGGATTAATACTTTCTTGTTGGTCTGTATATGTGTAAAGTATAGAGTGTACATTATTAATATGGAATACTTACTTGTACTATAGAGTGGAGGATGGCCCTCACTTACAGACTTGTATACACTTGAGTCTGATAGATAGATAGAATAGAACTATATATGTTTATACACACATATAACAGTCATGTTTAGATTGAGTGCTAATGATGGAGCTACCCTACAATAATTAATGCCTCAGTAACAATACTAGTAGTAATAATAGCTTAGGGGAGGGAGCAATCTGTGACTTACTAATATTTTATTTATTTAACTCTACTATAATTATTAATTATTTCTTATTTGAGGTGTGGAGGAACAAGACGTTGTGTCTCACCAGAAGCTGTTTAATACAAACTATATCACAGTTAGTTGTAATGATATGACATTAATACATTGTGTAGATAAAAGGTTTATAGTGATTGGCATTAGTATTATGTACATTAAAGGTTTATAATCTAGTTAGTTATCTTTATGTTCTTAAAAGAAGGCACTACTAATAAAAAGGATATATATTAATACTCACACATTCTTGCTGCTTGAACTAAAAATAGAAACTAAAAATAAAATGATACTATTTATAGATCTCCACAATTAGATTATATTCCACAAAATTGTTGTTATAATAACTATAATCAGCAGTATGCTCCTTTTAAATATTTCATATAAAATGTATTTACTTTATTCAATATACAAGATCAACATGACCAAATATTATTGTAACAAAAGATAACACATTATAATAAGATGACACTGTCTAACAAAAACATAGTTTAGAAAACATTAATAAAAACAATTTAAAATCACCATTTCCATCATAAATATAACCAGAACATTCAAAATCATCACTAAACATTCTCCAGCTGAGAAAGAAAGGCACAAATTGATCCAAAGATACATGCTGCAATATTACAACATAGAGATGCTTCAACTTTGAACCTCATAAACTCATATCGTCCATCTTCTCCAGCTGAAATAGCCTAATGATATATCAGTGATAATGATGATCATAAACATGTCATACCTGTTTAGCATATATAGCAGCTGGTATTGTACATAATAATCTAACTGCCAAAATTCCAGTGAAACTGAACAACACAGACATTATAAGAGCCAATGCTAGGTAAATGTAACCAGCTGTATTATCAATATTATAATTATTTGGTGCTACTGATGTATAGCCTTGTATCTGATGAGTCCTGCGCCCAATACCAGTACCATAAGAAGGTATTTTGTTTGTTGATTGGGTATATATACAGGGTTAACATTAGGTTGTTGGTCTGTATACGAGTATAGTGCAGAGTTTACATCATTACTACTATGTAATCCTTACATGTATTATAGGGTGGAGGACGACCCTCATTTACCACTCTAACTGTAGGACTTGTATACACTTGAGCCTGATATATAGATAGAATATAACTATATGTCTTATACACACATATAATGGTCATGTTTAAATTGAGTGCTAACAATGGACCTACCCAACAATAATTAATGCCTCAATAACGGTACCTACTAGTAGTATGGTAGATAATAACGGATCTAGGGGCCAGCTTAGAGAAGGGGGGCAATCTGTGACTTACTAATATTTTATTTATCGACTTCCATAATTACTAGTTATATCTTACTTGACTAGGAGGAACAAGAGGTTGTGTCTCACCAGAAGCTGTTTAATATAAAATATATTGCAGTTAGTTGTAATGATATGACATTAGTACATTATGTAAATTAAAGGTTATAATCTTATTAGTTATCTTCTTCATGTTCTTCAAAAGAAGGCACTACTTATAAAAAGGATATATATTAATACTCACCCATTTCTTGCTGCTTGAACTAAAAATAGAAACTAAAAATAAAATGATACTATTTATAGATCTCCACAATTAGATTATATTCCACAAATGTTGTTATATAACTATTATCAGCAGTATGCTCCTTTTTAAATATTTCATATAAAATGTATTTACTTTGTTTCAATATACAGATCAACATGACCAAATATTATAATTGTAACAAAGATAACACATTATAATAAAATGACAACTGTCTAACAAAAAACATAGTTTAGAAACATTAATAAAACAATTAAAATCACCATTTCCATCATAAATATAACCAGAACATTCAAAACCATCACTAAACATTGCCAATGTCATACTGATAATACTTATAACACCAGCTGAGAAAAGAAAGGCACAAATTGATCCAAATATACATGCTGCAATATTACACATAGAGATGCTTCAACTTTGAACCTCATAAACTCATATCGTCCATTTTCTCCAGCTGAAATAGCCTAATGATATATCAGTGATAATGATGATCATAAACATGTCATACCTGTTTAGCATATATAGCAGCTGGTATTGTACATAATAATCCAACTGCTAAAATCCCAGTAAAACTGAACAACACAGACATTATAAGAGCCAATGCTAGGTAAATATAACCAGCTGTATTATCAATATTATAATTATTTGGTGCTACTGGTGTATAGCCTTGTATCTGATGAGTCCTGCGCCCAATACAGTACCATAAGAAGGTATTTGTTGTTGATTGGGTATATATACAGGGTTAACATTAGGTTGTTGGTCTGTATACGAGTATAGTGCCAGAGTTTACATCATTACTACTATGTAATCCTTACATGTATTATATACTTCTTGGGTGGAGGACGACCTCATTTACCACTCTAACTGTAGGACTTGTATACACTTGAGCCTGATATATAGATAGAATATAACTATATGTCTTATACACACATATAATGGTCATGTTTAAATTGAGTGCTAACAATGGACCTACCCAACAATAATTAATGCCTCATAAACGGTACCTACTAGTAGTATGGTAGATAATAACGGATCTAGGGGCCAGCTTAGAGAAGGGGGGCAATCTGTGACTTACTAATATTTTATTTATCGACTTCCATAATTACTAGTTATATCTTACTTGACTAGGAGGAGGTAACAGAGGTTGTGTCTCACCAGAAGCTGTTTAATATAAAATATATTGCAGTTAGTTGTAATGATATGACATTAGTACATTATGTAAATTAAAGGTTATAATCTTATTAGTTATCTTCTTCATGTTCTTCAAAGAAGGCACTACTTATAAAAAGGATATATATTAATACTCACCCATTTCTTGCTGCTTGAACTAAAAATAGAAACTAAAAATAAAATGATACTATTTATAGATCTCCACAATTAGATTATATTCCACAAAAATGTTGTTATAATAACTATAATCAGCAGTATGCTCCTTTTAAATATTTCATATAAAATGTATTTACTTTGTTCAATATACAAGATCAACATGACCAAATATTATTGTAACAAAAGATAACACATTATAATAAGATGACACTGTCTAACAAAAAACATAGTTAGAAACATTAATAAAAACAATTAAAATCACCATTTCCATCATAAATATAACCAGAACATTCAAAACCATCACTAAACATTGCCAATGTCATACTGATAATACTTATAACACCAGCTGAGAAAAGAAAGGCACAAATTGATCCAAAGATACATGCTGGCAATATTACAACATAGAGATGCTTCAACTTTGAACCTCATAAACTCATATCGTCCATCTTCTCCAGCTGAAATAGCCTAATGATATATCAGTGATAATGATGATCATAAACATGTCATACCTGTTTAGCATATATAGCAGCTGGTATTGTACATATAATCCAACTGCCAAAATTCCAGTGAAACTGAACAACACAGGACATTATAAGAGCCAATGCTAGGTAAATGTAACCAGCTGTATTATCAATATTATAATTATTTGGTGCTACTGGTGTATAGCCTTGTATCTGATGAGTCCTGCGCCCAATACCAGTACCATGTGTAAAGGTACTTGTTGTTGATTGGGTATATATACAGGGTTAACATTAGGTTTGTTGGTCTGTATACGAGTATAGTGCAGAGTTTACATCATTACTATATGTAATCCTTACATGTACATTTATTATGGGTGGAGGACGACCCTCATTTACCACTCTAACTGTAGGACTGTATACACTTGAGCCTGATATATAGATAGAATATAACTATATGTTATACACACATATAATGGTCATGTTTAAATTGAGTGCTAACAATGGACCTACCCAACAATAATTAATGCCTCAATAACGGTACCTACTAGTAGTATGGTAGATAATACGGATCTAGGGGGCCAGCTTAGAAAAGGGGGGCAAATCTGTGACTTATAATATTTTATTTATCGACTTTCCATAATTACTAGTTATATCTTACTTGACTAGGAGGAACAAGAGGTGTGTGTCTCACCAGAAGCTGTTTTAATATAAAATACATCGCAGTTAGTTGAATGATATGACATTAGTACATTATGTAAATTAAAGGTTATAATCTAATTAGTTATCTTCTTCATGTTCTTCAAAGAGGCACTACTTATAAAAAGGATATATATTAATACTCACCATTTCTTGCTGCTTGAACTAAAAATAGAAACTAAAAATAAAATGATACTATTTATAGATCTCCACAATTAGATTATATTCCACAAAATGTTGTTATAATAACTATAATCAGCAGTATGCTCCTTTTAAATATTTCATATAAAATGTATTTTACTTTGTTCAATATACAAGATCAACATGACCAAATATTATTGTAACAAAAGATAACACATTATAATAAAATGACAACTGTCTAACAAAAAAACATAGTTTAGAAACATTAATAAAAAAAACAATCAAAATCACCATTTCCATCATAAATATAACCAGAACATTCAAAACCATCACCCTACAAGTCCCAATGTCATACTGATAATACTTATAACACCAGCTGAGAAAAGAAAGGCACAAATTGATCCAAATATACATGCTGCAATATTACAACATAGAGATGCTTCAACTTTGAACCTCATAAACTCATATCGTCCATCTTCTCCAGCTGAAATAGCCTAATGATATATCAGTGATAATGATGATCATAAACATGTCATACCTGTTTAGCATATATAGCAGCTGGTATTGTACATAATAATCCAACTGCCAAAATGCCAGTGAAACTGAACAACACAGACATTATAAGAGCCAATGCTAGGTAAATGTAACCAGCTGTATTATCAATATTATAAATTATTTCGTGCTACTGGTGTATAGCCTTGTATCTGATGAGCCCTGCGTCCAATACCAGTACCATAAGAAGGTACTTGTTGTTGATTGGGTACATATACAGGGTTAACATTAGGTTGTTGGTCTGTGTATGAGTATAGTGCAGAGTTTACATCATTACTACTATGTAATCCTTACATGTATTATAGGGTGAGGACGACCCTCATTTACCACTCTACCTGTAGGACTTGTATACACACTTGAGCCTGATATATAGATAGAATATAACTATATGTCTTATACACACATATAATGGTCATGTTTAAATTGAGTGCTAACATGGACCTACCCAACATAATTAATGCCTCAATAACGGTACCTACTAGTAGTATGGTAGATAATAACGGATCTAGGGGCCAGCTTAGAAAAGGGGGGCAATCTGTGACTTACTATATTTTATTTATCGACTTCCATAATTACTAGTTATATCTTACTTGACTAGGAGGAACAAGAGGTTGTGTCTCACCAGAAGCTGTTTAATATAAAATATATCAGTTAGTTGTAATGATATGACATTAGTACATTATATAGATTAATTTTTATAATCTAATTAGTTATCTTCTTCATGTTCCTTAAAGAAGCCATTACTTATAAAAGGGATATATATATTAATACTCACCCATTTCTTGCTGCTTGAACTAAAATAGAGTCTAAAAATGAATGATACTATTTATAGATCTCCACAAATATTATGTAGTAATTACAATCAGGAGTATACTCTTTTTAAATATTTCATATAAGGTGTATTTACTTAGTACAATTATAAGATCATTGTAACCAAATATTATTGCAACAAAAGACAACCTGATGAGGATGACACCATTTTCTATATCTGTAGGACTTGAGTATACTTGAGCCTGATAGATAGAATATAGCTATATGTCTTATACACACATATATGGTCATTTTTAGATTGAGTGCTAATAATGGAGCTACCCTATAATAATTAATACCTGGGCTATATAAATATAGTTAAGAGGGCCAGAGTTAAAAATTTATCACAACTATAATTAATTAAAGTGTCTTGATGTTTAAAGATTTTGCTGAAAGTCTCTAATGAGTAGAAATGGAACCACAGTCCAAGATGTTCTCTATCATATATTGAATGCCCACATTCACATTGCAATAATATAATATTGGTGATCCATGCCAGCTGTATTGTGTATCAGACAGATTGCCCTTATGCTGGTCCTAGCTGAAATATATACCATATCTCTATTAGTCAATTGTAGTGATATGACAATAGTACATTATGTAGACTAAAGGTTTGTAATCTTCATCATGTTCTTCTAAAGAAGACACTACTTATAAAAAAGATATATATTAAACACTTATTTGTAAACTAACAGTAGGATCTAAAATAGAAAGATTCCTATTTATAGATCTCTATGAATATTATTATACTCTATAATCTTTATTATAATATATCAGGGGTATATATACTCTTTTAAAATATTTCATTGACTTCGTTCATATAGATAAGATTAACATAAAAAAATATTATTGTAACAAAAAGACAACATAATAAGATAAACGAAAATCAACAAAAAAAATAAATATAAGTTAATATAATTATTCATTATTCATATACTCAGAACAATAAAGACAGTAAGAAGGGGTCTAGAAAAGGTGGTCATTAAAGCCCCCTTCCAATAGGGAATATCGATACAATCAGGAAAACCTTTTTAAAAGGGAAATTTGTGGGAAGGGAAGTTCTTTAAAAGGAAAAGTATAAATTAAATAGAAATAATTACAAATAGGGTTTTTAAGGTTGGTACTTTAATCAACAAACGATTTTTAACAAAAACAGGTAAACGTTATTTTCCCTGGAATTTGGTTTTATTAAAAGGTTTTTTAGATTGTGGTTTCAAAAAAACCAATAAATTTATTTTTAATGTTTTTTTTTTTTTTTTTTTTTTTTTTTTCATCAAGGAGGTACAATCCTCCCAAAGTATTGTGGTCCTTTCCTCCCGAATTGGCTTTTAAGGTTTTTTTTCCCTTTCTTAAACCCCACCACCCCTTTTTTTTCCCCAGGTTTGGATGCCTTACCCCAAAACAATTTATACAAATTTAAAAGTTTTTTCCAAGGAAATCGTTCTTCCGAATCTTTTGTATTGCCTTAAGTTCAATCAAGTAAACAAGTAATTTGTTTAATATTTCATTTTTGATACTCTATCTGTTTATTCCCTAATTTTTTCATTTTTTTTTCATTTATTTTATGTCAAATTAAACAAAAACAAATTAAACCAAAAAACCCTTTTTAAATTTCTCTTTTTTTGGTTATGGGGAATTGGGTTTTCGATTATGAATTGTTTTAATGTTGCTCTAATGTCAATTAAAAGTAGCTACAAATTTTTAACTTAGTTCAATGTTTTTAATTTTTTTTTAAAGAATTTAAAGGAAAAAACAAAATGTTTATTAATATGGGTTTTTATTAATAAATATTTTTAAATAAATTATGTTATTTTTATTTTATAAGGTTTTAAAGGTTTTACTTTAAACAAAATTGAAAAATCAAAAAAAGAAATTTTCCCGTTATTTAAAAAATTTTTATTAAAGAACTGGGTTTTTAAAAAATTTTTATTTTTGAAAACTCTCAATATCGTCCATACGTTCTCTTTCTCAGTATTGTCAAAAATTGTTTTTGTCTTATTGTTCTTGTTTTATTTAAAAATTTTTAATAATAAACGGGTATTAGAAAAGTTCTTGTAATAAAAACTAAAAAAGAATGTTTATAGTCATTGTGTTTTCATATCTATATTATTAAATATTTTATAAATATTTTTTTATATAATAAAGTGTTAATATCATTATGTGTTTGACTTATAAAACAATGTAGAAAAATAGGAAAAAAATTGACAATGTTTATAACCAAGCTGTACAGCAAGTCTTTTAATAAAAGATAACATGACCAAATATTATTAACAAAATAACACATTATAAAAAAGCATGTCTACAAAAACATGTTTAAAATTAATAAAAACAAAAAGTTAAATTTCCATCATTAAATAACCAAACCAAAACCATCTTAAAATCCCAATTCACTGTAAAGTTATAAACCCCGCTGAAAAAGAAAGGCCAAAAATTGATCAAAACATGCGCAAATTCAACAGAGATCTTTCACTTTGAACCCATAAAATCAATCGCCATCTTTCCACTGAAATACCTAATATATCATATAATGATGACATAAACATGTCTACCTTTTTAGCAATATAGCGCTGGATTGTAAAAAATCCAAACTGCTAAAATTCCGTAACTGAACAACACAGACATTTAAACCAAGCTGGTAAATGTAACCCTGTAATCATATTATAATTTTTTTGCTACTGGGTTTATAGCCTTGTTCTGATATTTCTGGCCAATCCCATACCATAAGAGGTACTTGTTGTGATTGGGTATAATTGGGTTAACTTGTTGTTGTTGTTTGAGTATATGGATGGTAATTAATTATTAATCCACTGTATTATAGGGGGGGAGCCCCTCTTTACCACTTACCTTGGCTTGATACATTGAGCCTGTATATAATAGAAAACAATGTTTATCACAATAATGTCATTTTAAATGAGTGTAACAATGGAGCACCCACATAATTAATCCTCAATAACGGGCCTACTGAAGTAGGTAATAAAACGTTAGGGGCCCGCCCGCTTAAGGGGAGGGGGGCATCTGGGCTTACTAATATTTTTTTCCCCTTCCATAATTATAGTTTATCTTACTTGCTAGGAGGAACAGAGGTTTGCCACCAGGTGTTAAATAGAAATAAGTTATTGTTAATGATATTATTTACATTAGTTTAATTAGTTACCCATTTCTTTCGTTTAACAAAAAAATAAAAAAAAAAAAAAAAAATAAATGATACTTTATAATCCCCAAATGATTATATTCACAATTTTATATAATTAAATTTAGGAGTACTCTTTTAAATATTTTATAAAATTTTTTACTTGACATTAAAGATCCAATAACCAATATTATTGTAACAAAAAATAAAGGGTACCCCTTTTCTTTTTAGGACTTGAATAATTGGCCTGTGTGAATAACATTGCTTATACACACATTGGGATTTTAGATGCTAATAAAAGGAGACCCTATATTAATCCTGGGCTTGCAATTTAGAGGGCCAATTAAAAATTTATCCAACAAAACTTTTCAAATTTTTAAATTTAAGGAAATAATATTAAAGGTGTTTAAAGATTTGCTAGTTCTAAGGCAAAATGGACCAAGTAAGATTTTTTTCAATTTTGAATGCCCAATTCACATTGAATTAATATAATTTGGTATCCTTTCAGTGTATTGGATCAACGATTGCCCTTAGCTGGTCCAGCTGAAATATAACCATCTCATTATCGTTGTGGATATGAAATTATAATTATGAATAAAGGTTTAATCTTTAGTTATTTCTTCATTTTTTTAAAGAAAACACTTTAAAAAATTAACCCTTTAGAACTAAAACAAAAAAATTCATTTTATGATCCTAAATTTATTATACTTATTAATATTATAATAAAGTTACTTCTTTTAAAATTTATTCTTTTCCTTCGTTTAATACAAGACAAATAACCCAAAAATTATTGAACAAAAACAAAAAATTAAAAAAACATTCTAGTAAAAAAAAAAAAAAATTAAATACAAAACTTAAATCTATTCATTATTAATAAAAAACAAAAAGCTAAGTACCTTCCAAGATATAATGGAAGATAATAAACATCCCCTTGTTTCGTATAAAAACCTTTTTTTTAATAAAGGGCCTCTTTAGAGAAGTGGGGGGTTGAAAAAGGGAAAAATAATAATTTGAAGATGGTGATTTCAATAGGACGCCTCTTTTAAACAGGTAAATGTAGTTTGGTGTTAAGTTGCTATAAAAAGGAAAGGTTTTAGTAAGTGATCAAAGATTAATTAGTAAATTAGGGTTTTTTTAAGGTGGTATTTTAGAACATTTTTTTTTTATATTATAACCAAACCTTCAAAAGTATTCATTCCCTTCAAAGGGGCCTTCCTTTCCCCTTCCTCTGAAGTTGGTTTAAATTCCCCAGAATATGTTCATATATTTATAGTTTAAAAGGTTACAACATAAACCAAGCATATGAGAGAGCCATACAAAAGAGGATCTTGTGCCCTGTGTTTAAATATTACATCAATTTTTTTGCAGTTGTATGGGAACTGTGGTTGTTTTAACAATTTATAGAATTGTTTTTATATGTTAAAACTCTCAGGATGAGTCATGATCAGTACAGTTCTTATATCTCAGTATTGTCAGTACAAATTGTTTTATCATGATATCTTATTGTTCAATGTTTTATATTTATAATAATTTAATAACTAAGACTGTGTATTGAGAAAGTTTCTTGCTACTAGAAAACTAAAAATAGAACAATACTATTTATATATCATTGTGGTTTTCAATACTCTATATTATTATAATATTTACAAATATGTTTATTTAGTATAATATAAGAGTGTTAATATCATTAATGTTGTTTTGACTTATAGCAAACAAATGTAGAAAAGATAGCAAAAAAAATTGACAATGATTTATAACCAACAGCTGTATATAGCAAAGTCTTCGTTCAATATACAAGATCACATGACCAAATATTATTGTAACAAAAGATAACACATTATAATAAAATGACACTGTCTAACGAAAAAATAGTTTAGAAAACATTAATAAAAACAATTAATATAACCATTTCCATCATCTCAGACATTCAAAACCATCACTAAACTTGCCAATGTCATACTGATAATAGTTATAACACCAGCTGAGAAAAGAAAGGCACAAATTGATCCAAAGATACATGCTGCAATATTACAACATAAGAGCTTCAACTTTGAACTTCATAAACTCATGTTGTCCATCTTCTCCAGCTAAATAGCCTAATGATATATCAGTGATAATGATGATCATAAACATGTCATACCTGTTTAGCATATATAGCAGCTGGTATTGTTCACTCAACTGAGAAGAGATATAATAACATGTATCAGAGAGTAATAATTACCTTGTATTCTCGTACTAGCATCATCAGAGACAGGGGAGTAAGAATAGGGGGGGGGCAGTGCCCCCAAATATTTTGTCAGGGGGCATAGCCCCCTGAATAGTATTGCAACAGCAGATATGCAGATGTACATGACTCATGAAGCATGAAGTGTGACAACACAAATAGTGCTAATGAACTAGGTGATAGCACATGCTTCAAAATGGATGCTAGAGAAAAAGACAAGCTGAAAGTAAATCCACTACAATTACATCATTCTTTACAAAAAAGAAGTAAACTCACCTCAGAAGAATCTTGTAAGTAAAGTTGTTATCATTTGTCATGTGTAAAAAATAATTATTTCTAGTACCTGTGAGTACTGAATTAGCTTTGAAAATAGCTGATGACATTGACCGTTCTGAAAATGATGATCAAGCTACAGAAGGGAGTGATGATGAAGAAAATCAAGATGACGAGGCTGTCTTTATGACAAATACACCAATTACAGTGTCTTCTTCTGACTTTCAATCAGAATGTTGTACGCACGCTTGCTGTTATAATAATACACTTCAATTATCTCAACCAGTTGACCCAACGATATTAAAGAAAACCGAGAAGTTTTAGCTCATTTAATATAGTTGCCCCCCCAATATATAAATGATTCCTACTCCACTGAGAGAAGTTTCTCACAAGTAGGTATGGGCATGTATCAAATATAAGAATAATTATGTTTATTGCTGAGCGCCTTAGCGCGAGGCAAATAATCGTGCATCGCATCTCGCAGATAGTTTGTATGTATGTATGTATGTGTCACGCTTGAGAATGCAATTATTTCAGCCCAAACCGCAAACGTATGCTCACATGCTCCTGAAATGGCACTGTTGCTATTATTCTCCAGCTGTGCATGGAATCATGTGTGCTATCTTCCCTGGCCCAGCTATTTTAACAGAAAGATAAAAATAATATCTGCATACAAAAATGTATGCAATTCACTGCACGAGGCTCTACACTGTGTACACTTGAGGACTTGTATACACTTGAGCCTGATATATAGATAGAATATAACTATATGTCTTATACACATATATAATGGTCATGTTTTAAATTGAGTACTAACAATGGAGCTACCCAACAATAATTAATGCCTCAATAAAGGTAGCTACTAGAAGTATGGTAGATAATAATGGATCTAGGGGGCAGCCAGCTTAGGGGGAGGGGGAGCAATCTGTGACTTATATTTATCCACTTCCATAATTACTAGTTATATCTTACTTGACTAGGAGGAACAAGAGGTTGTGTCTCACCAGAAGCTGTTTAATATAAAATATATCACAGTTAGTTGTAATGATATGACATTAGTACATTATGTAACTTAAAGGTTTATAATCTAATTAGTTATCTCTTTCTTCATGTTCCTTAAAGAAGCCACTACTTATAAAAAGGATATATATTAATACTCACCCATTTCTTGCTGCTTGAACTAAAATAGAATGTAAAAATAGAATGATACTATTTATAGATCTCCACAAATATTATAGTAATTACAATCAGGAGTATACTCTTTTAAAATATTTCATATGAGATGTATTTACTTAGTACAATATATAAGATCAATGTAACCAAATATTATTGCAACAAAAGACAACCTAATGAGGGATGACACCATTTTCCATATCTGTAGGACTTGAGTATACTTGAGCCTGACAGATAGAATATAGCTATATGTCTTATACATACGTATAATGGTCATATTTAGATTGAGTGCTAATAATGGTGCTACCCTATAATAATTAATACCTGGGCTATCTAAATATAGTTAAGAGGGCCAGAGTTAAAAATTTATCACAACTATATTCATTAAAGTGTCTTGATATTTAAACATTTTGCTGAAAGTCTCTAATGATCAGAAATGGAACCACAGTCAAAGATGTTCTCTATCATGTATTGAATGCCCACATTCACATTGCAATTAATATAATGTTGGTGATCCATGTCAGATGTATTGTGTATCAGACAGATTGCCCTTATGCTGGTCCTAGCTGAAATATATACCATATCTCTATTAGTCAGTTGTAGTAATATGACATTAGTACATTATGTAGACTAAAGGTTTAATCTAGTTAGTTATCTTAATCATGTTCTTTTAAAGAAGACACTACTTATAAAAAAGATATATATTAACACTTATTTTGTAAACTAACAGTAGGATCTAAAAATAGAATGATACTATTTATAGATCTCTATGAATATTATTATACTCTATAATATTATTATAATATATCAAGAGTATACTTCTTTTAAAATCTTTCGTTTGCTTCGTTCAATATATAAACATCATCTTAACCAAATATTATTGTAACAAAAGACAACATAATAAGATAAACGACAGTGGTCTAGTAAAAATAACAAAAAAATTAAGTATAAACAGTTAATACAACTATTTCATTATTAATATAACCAGAACACATAAAGTACTAGTGAGTAGCTCATTCCAGACGCCCACTCACTAACTGGGAGAGTTATAATAGACATCACCTTACATTCTATGTATAAAACCCTTTTTTTAAATAAGCAGCTCTTGTCAGAGTATAGTGAGTGGGCGTCTAAAGTAATAATAGGTTGAGTCAATTAATAGCCACTCCTTACACATAGGTTTGAAGATGGATGACTACTACAATCAGAGACAACCTCTTTTACAACAGGTAAATGTTAGTTTGGATAGTCTGAAGTTGTTATAAATTAAGGAAGAGAGTATATTAGATAATGTAGATCATAAGATAATAGATCTAGCTATAATTAGGTGTTCTTTTTAAAGGTGTGTGTGGGTAATAGAATACTCACTGTATTTAATAGAAATTTAATACTATACCCTAGACCCTAAACCTTAAACATTGGAACCTAAATGTATTAATTCACATTAAATTATTGTATTCAGTGTTAAGACAACATTAGACTCTAGACATTCTTTTTTTATATATTATATTACACAGCAGGGTCAACAGTATGGTCATATACCTCCTCCTCAGTATAATGTTGGTCCTCCTCCTCAGCCACATGTTCAATATCCAGGTGATAATTTCACATGATATTAACAATTGTCTGATACTAATGTTGTCATTATAGGTACTATACCAACATACCAAGGAGGATATCCAGCAGCTTATCCTGTTGGTTTAAACACAACAACCTGCACCATCTCCACCCTATCATGGAAATCCTACTTATAACAATAATACACATGGGCTATTATCATCAACCACATCCTCCTCAAGTAGTACAAACCTATGACTGATGGTTACCCTTCACCAGATCCACATCAGGTAACCTATTTCAATTTATTTATAATGGTTCTCATATCTATCCTTTCTTACACACACACGCACACACACACACACGCACACACACACACACACACACACACACACACACACATGCACACACGCACACATACGCTCTTTCTCATTACATAGTCTGAAGCTCTCCCTCTACCACCAGAAACCTCCAATAGTTCATACAAATTTTCGTTTTTCTCTTTGTCTCTGTATTACTTGGATAATCTTGTTAGCATTACCTGCAATACCATTAGGTATATGTGCTTTTATATGTTCAATAAATGTAAGTATATAATAACTTGTGTTAATGAAGTCATCTATCATTTGTTGTATGCCATATATACATATACATGTACATGTATATATCAATAATATTAATACATGTACATGTATATATATACACATGTACATGTGTATATATATACATGTACGTGTGACCTGATTTGCAAAAAGGGACCACTTCTGTCAAAACATTTGTGACCTGATTTGTGAACAAACTACTGTTTAACACATCTCAAACATCTCAGTTTTTGTATACATACAGTTGGTACATTACTATTTTATATGAATGCAAAAATATGTTTTTTGTTATGTTATAACAGTGAGTTTTTTACAAATCAGGTCATAAATGTTTTGACAGAAGTTGTCCCTTTTTGCAAATCAGGTCACATATGTTTATATCCAATAATATTAATATATATTATTATTATATATTGTATTATGTTAATATGTTTAATTATTTTATAGTCTAAAAAATTACAAGATAAAAAAGAATATGAGAAAGCAAACAAGAGAGGATCTTATGCCATGGGATTGAATATTATATCATTTGTTATTGGAGCTGGATGGTTAATAGTGGTACTTATTGGTGGACCTATACTTTCACTTTTACTTCTTAATAAATATCTGTCATCATCATATAACAATCAATACTGACAATATTGAAATAAGAGAATAATATTATCTGATTATACAATTGAATATATCATGTCATTTAATTATTGTCTAATATTTTATTTGTTAAATTTTTTTCTTGCTATTAGAGGTCAATTATATAAATGGGTTGAGTTTTAGATTTTTATGCTACAGATTGTATAGACCACATGGGATCTATTCATTGTTAGTGAACATTGTATTACTGTATTGTCTGTGGCTTGAATGTTTGGCTTTTTATTGTGTATATACTGAAATCTGATTAGTTGGAGGCTGAAATAATCTTATTATGTGGTAAGTCTATATGAAATATTGCAGCTGTAGACAAAACATATTCTACAATAGCTCCATTGTTTCTCTGCTTCAATAAATAAGTCTCTGTTATCCAATGACTTGCTGCTGTTCTATAAAGAGAATTAAACTAGGAATAGTAATCCTAAATTAAATAGTACTAGTTGGATCATCTGCAAATCTCTCATGAATCAGGTTAGAATGAAATCATTGTTGTATAAATTAATATAAAAAATAATTAATTGGTTTGTTAGTATTATTTTCCATTATTATATACAGTATTATTATCTTAAATGATTTAATAATTCACCTGGAATATTTGAAATTTGATTTAGTTCAGCAGTGAACAATGGTGTCAGTTATTGTGCTATATGTTAGAGAGATGATTGTAAAAATAGTTATGTTTAATGTTTTGTGTAAACTTATTAGACTACTGTAGTCACATGACCATAGTAATGTCTGTGTCAGTGAAGTCTTTAGTTGATTATTGTCTATTACAGATTTATATGTAAATATTTTGTATTTGTATGTATGTTGTGTGAATTTTCTATTCTCTTGCTCAATTAAAAGTTATTGTTAACTGTTTTTCATAAGTGACTTTGTTTGAGCCACACTTCATATCATAAACCCCTTTAATTTGTTTTAAGGTGTTGTTATCATTATTACAATTTTATTTATGTTATTTGTTGGTAAATTCAGGTAGAGTTTGTAAGTATATTTTTCTCTGTATTTTAATTTATATTTAATTAATATATAATTGCAAATAAGTTAATCAAAAGTTAAGACAAAAAAATTAAAAGTTTTTAAGAAAAGTTAAGTGTGTCTTGCTCCAAAGTGAACGTGCTTGATTACCAGTGACATTTGGCTGATAACATTTGAAATGTTTTATCCAAGTTTTTGGGTGGTTTTAATGTTACGAATGCAGCAGTTTCTCCCTCCAAGCCTTTTATTACTCCTGGCCTTCAGGTTCACATATTGGTGAGGGGACTGGTCTTTAGTTGTGCATTCTATAGCTCCATGATGACAGTTGATGTCTTTTCTTAGGATTAACCTCAGCTGGAAAAGTACGATATGCAGCCTTTAGATTACTTGGAAACTACATCAATAAATAAATAATTCAACTTAAAACCTCAAACATACCCAATTTGTTAAGATTAATTTAGTAAAGAAGTGGTTTTTAAATTTGTATATATAATCACGATGACTAATTTACCATTATGTGCTAATTCTAGTCACTTTTGAATACTTACAATATAAGACTCAAGAAGTCTAACTTGATGGTGACCTCCTCCTAATGGCTCAATATCCTCCTATAAAAAAAGCAAAAAGATTTTAATTAGTTAAGTTACTTTTGTGTGTGGTGGGTGAGATTGTAGGTGACACATTTTACAAACTTAAAGAGAGAGTCAGTCTTACAAGTAAACAGTAATGTCCTCAATGTTTCTATTTAAATCTCTATTGTTTGTTAATCTACATTATTATAATTATATATTAATTTAACGTTTTTTTAAGAGTTTAATTAATCGTTGTCAGTGTTGTGTAATATGTTAGTTAATATTACATGTGCTGTGTGTGTGTGTTTTCATGTATGCCTGTGTATGTGTCTGTGTGTAGTGGGTGTGTCTACATAATATAAAAATATTTCTATGATCTGTAACATCGAGATTTAACATTTATTTTTAATGATAAATTAAATGATTTTATTTCTTACTCACAACCACAGTACATGTAACATGTACATGTAAAACGTAACACACTTCCCGACCTACATGGAGGGGAAGTTTGTTTTCCCTATTCCCTAAATAGATTTATTATTGAGTATTAGTCATATATTAAGACCAATTATTATCTATTATAGTAAACATTTATCTTATCAACTTAATCAGAAGATGTATCCCTTAAAAGTCCAACATGTCTCTATATTGACTTGTTAAGGTTTTAATAGTAAACAGCACACTTATAAAGATAACTCTTTGATACTATTGCTTGCTGACAATGTATAAAGTAATCATAAACAATTACATTACTCACAGAAATTATCTTTTACTATTATTTTCTTCACTCACCGCAGCCATTCTTTAAGAAGCAATAGGATTATATATTTGACCTTTCTCTATGTCTTCTTGTCACCTGACAATATCACGTGTGCCGTCATGTACATTACCGAATATTATAGTGATTCAATTTATCCATTGTATGTGTTCTGTATAATTCAACTAATGGACCAAGCCCTATCGCTGTTATAGTAGACACATTGTTTTCATTCCTCTTTACTACACTCTCATTCCTCAGCATCTTTCGTTGCTCAATCTTAGATAATATTAACTATATATGAGGTTTCATTTCTCAGTTAATTATTATTATGTAGTTAAGGTCTGTTTAGAATTATGACTAGCAGCACTCTGATGTCAGTAATTAATACTTCATTTTGTATTGCTCAATAATTGGGTTCACTCATCTTATTGTGCAATTGATTGTAAACATCATCTGTTCTTCTAAAATATATACTAAAAAGTTCAATAGATTGTCCTGTAATATACAGCTTGTTGTCTTAAAATACACATATTTGTTCAACATATTAGTTTATTTCCCTACAATATATTAACTATTATGTATTATAGTCAATAATGTTAGGTTGTTTGTGTATATAAACTCTATAATAATATATTAAATTATTAAAGCACATTGTTTATATTTTAACAATGACAATAAATTTATATTGTGACATTTTACAAACAAGAGTTTATATACTCTTACCTCTTATCCTGGGTAGCATTTCACTGATTTCAGCTTTTTCAGCATAGCAAGAATTTTATCCACTTCCATAATCAGCTTCTCTGATATCTTCCAAGATAAACAACTACCTCTATATACCTAGTGCCAAAATAGAAGACTGTTCTGGTACTACACTTATGTGGAATTGTGGGAGTTCTGTATCCATTAAAAGGTAATATGATAGTAATATTTTATATAATGTTACTATATACTACACAATGTGAAGTAATAGTAGTAAGTTAATGTTCTATGTCATGTGGTATTTTGGAAATGTAATTGAGACAACATTCTTGACCTCCTTTGATAGACATATATGGTCACTGAGCCAGTTAAACAATGTAATAATTAATACACACTATTATATTTTGTTAATTACATAACATCTTTACAAACCCCACTTTATCATCCCCCAACACTATTATCAAACCCACCCTATCATCCCACCCACCACTATTAATTACAAAACCACATCCTATCATCCCACCCACCACTATTAATTACAAACCACATTCTATCATCCCACCAACCACTATTTAATTATAATATTTCTTACACACATAAGTTGGAAACAACTAATGATATTACCAACCTGTGTAGTAATTTCTTTTCCTAGGTATATGTTTAATTGTAAACTGATATATTAAACTAATATATTAAAGTGAACTGACCTGCCTTTACTACTATTTTGTATTCATAGGACTAGCAATATACAGTAACTTGTATTTGAGATGATGACCTAGTTAAACTAATCATGTGAACACCATGCGTTATATATATTGACATGATGTTCACATGATTTAGTAAATTTTTCATAAATTTCTTTCTTTCTCTCTTAGTCCATGAAACTAAGAGAGAAAGGGATACATGACAAAGCAAGTCAGTGTGGATTATATTCTGAATATATTATAAGTACATTTTCTATTGTTACTTTTATAATGTGGATATTATTGTGTTGACTATTATTATAATAATTATATTAGTTGATGTGTTAATATAATTAATAATTAAAGTTGCAGCTGTTTTATAATCACAGTCTGTGTTTTTTTATTGATAAAATTATATGATAGTGGGTGCAGCTTTTCTAAGATCTTGCAGTAGTGATCAAGTTATGTATGAAGATAATAGTGTATTACAAATCCCATCCTATATTGTCCCACCCACCACTATTAATTAAAAAACCTACCCTACCATCCCACCTACCACTATTAATTATAAAGTTATGCACACAAGTTGGAAACTAGTAATGATAACACATCACTCATGAAACCACTTTGTGGAGTAATTTTTATCCCTAGGTTATATGTTAAATTGTAAACTGATATATTAAACTTTTTATAGTAAGTGAACTACCCTTCCTATACTACTATTTCGTATTCATCAGAGTAGCACATATACAGTAAACTGTATCCAATCTCTCCCCCTTACCTCAGAGGGAGGTGTTAACCACATGAGATTACATGTGTCATTTGATTACCAGCATTACCTTTTTTTTATTATTATCAGCATTATGACTAGTCTACATGTATGTGTGGTTTACTATAATATTTCTGCAATAGTTTACAATCAGACATGTTAATATCAACTCTAAAATAATTAAATCATAGTCTGTCAAAGTTTCCAGTATTTTGCCAGAAAATCAAAGTCTGCTTTTGTCAGATCAAGTATCTGTGTTGAGAGAGAAAATTATCTCACTATACTGTAAAAATTAAATTGTTATTTTAACAATTATTTTGTAGTTTACATTGGTGGATTACTATGATATATAGAATTTTTGTGAATTACTCATTGTGTAATTTCTCGGTATGTTTGAACTTTTACATGCCAACAAATTACACAATGAGTAATTCACATAAATTCTATATTCCATAGTAACCCACTGATGTAAACTACAAAGTAATTGTTAAAATAACAATTTAATTTTTACAGTGATATTAATACTTACTTCTGATAAATAGTCTGCTGATTAGTTATCTAATAACAGATTTTTAATGGAGTAGTTTATTAAATGGCATAGCCACCTGTTTTATGTTAAAAAGTATATTAATTTTATTACTAAAATACAACTTAAGAGTCCTTTGATCTTATTTCAACTCTACATTATGTTACAGTAGTCAGAACAATATCTGGATTACTAACTCTGGCATTTATCCTAGTTTTCCTTCTTCTATTTTCTCTTTGTCCCTACCTGCTGTTTGTTTTACTGATAAAGTAAAGTACAGTTGTCACATGGCAATACACAATACTTTAAGAGGATATATTATAACACAAGTATACGTATGTAACTAACTATAAGTATGAAAATGGTAACTAATTCACAAAACAAATCTTGAATGAACCTTGCACTGCTACGTGGCAAGGAAATTATTAGAATTCTGTACCCTGTGTAAAAGGATATTACTCACCCATTTCTTGCTGCTTGAACTAAAAATAGAAACTAAAAATAAAATGATATTATTTATAGATATCCATGAATATGATTATATTTCACAAATATTGTTATTATGATTATAATCAGGAGTATACTCCTTTTAAATATTTTATATAAGATATATTTGCTTCGTTCAATATACAAGATCAAAAATATGACCAAATATTATTATAACAAAAGATAACACATTATAATAAAATGACAGTGTCTAGCAAAAAAACATAGTTTAGAAAACATTAATAAAAACAATTAAAATAACCATTAATATAACCAGAACAGTCAAAACCACCAACAAGTCCCAATGTTATACAGCCTTATGAAATTTAGTTAAGTCTTTGTGTATTTAACAACGAGATTTAATTAAATTTTTGAATGTTAATTCAGTTGAAAATTTCAAAAACGTCTATTATTAGAATTACGGTATCCGTAGGCAAACCCGTACTATTGTATTAAAATCAGAGTAGGCGAACGCGGACGAACCCAGGTTTGAAGATGGATGATTACTACAATCAGAGACAGCCTCTTTTACAACAGGTAAATGTTAGTTTGGATAGTCTGAAGTTGCTATAAATTAAGAAAGAGAGTATACAAGATAATGTAGATTCAGTGGTGGAGACAGCTACTGAAAAGTGGGGAGGGGGCCGAATGCTTAGTGAAGAATCAGATAGATATAAATGAAAATCTTATTTTTAAAAAAATTAACTAAAAATTACCAAAGTATTTAAACCCATTCATCTGTTGCATGAATGAATTCTTTTGCAATGGATACTAAGTCTAAATCATCTGTTAAGTCTTTGTGGACATGCAGCAGGAAGCAATTGTTCAATGTTTTTTCAGTCATCTTAGAGCATGTGTAAGTCATCTTGTTGGACACAATGGCTTTAGAGTTACACCACCTTCTTCAGAACATTGAAGTTTTGTTGAGAAAAGATGAAGCCTTTTTAGGTGAATAGCAGATAAGGTTACTGATCTCTTGTACTGTTTTCCAATGCATCTCTCACATACACCAACTTTCTACTAGCATCCTGGAGGCAGAGGTTTAAACAGTGTGCAAAGCAGTGTGCTCTCAGTATTTGGAGTCTCTTCATTGTCATTGGAAAGATTGTAGGCAGTGCTCACGTTAATGTCATCCACCTGATCATGAAGTTCATCATCATGAAGATCGAGTTGCTGTTCACCACTCAGGTTTTGGATTTCTGATGCAGGAGAGCCATAGTTGTCTTCATTGCCCTCAGATCTTACCCTCTTGCCAGACTAGACAGAAAGCAAAACTTTGTTGTCATTGCCTTTTTGCCATTATATCTCTCAGTCATTCTTTAACTTAGCCAGCTTCCTTCTAATAACCACATGTGATAGCATAATGTATTGTGTAAATGGTTCATCCCATGAGATCACTTTGAACAATTATTAAATAATGTCATACTCTCTTAACAATTGTCACACTTAGCTTCTTTGAGCAATTAATTTTAGCATACCAAATCGTGAATGTCATTGATTCATATACAGCAGGTTGATTGTTTGATTAATCAAATTATTTTTCACCCAGTTTGTTAGTGAGGAGTGGAATTCATCATGCATACTTGCAGTCAAAAATCAAACAGTAAGGGGCATGGCCCCCCTGCCTCCCCCCCCCCCCCCCCCAGTTCTCCACCACTGAGATTATAAGATAATGGATATAACTATAATTATGGGGCTCTTTTTAAGGTGTCTGTGGGGAACACTATATTAGGAATTTAATACTACACACTGGACCCTAAACCTTAAACATTAGAACATAAATTAATTTCACATAAAGTAGGCATTCTGATACTAAAACAACACTAGAGACACTTCCTTCTTTTTATATTATATTACACAGCATAGTCAACAGTACGGTCCTCCTCCTCCTCCTCAGCCATACGTCCAATATCCAGGTGGTAATGATATTAACAATTGTCCGATACTAATGTTGTCATTATAGGTACTATACCAGCATATCAAGGAGGATATCAAGTTTCTACAGCAGCTTATCCTGTTGGTTTAACACAACAACCTATTCCATCTCAACCCACTTATAGAAATCCTGCTTATAACAATAATACACATGGCTATTATCAACAACCACATCCTCCTCAAGTAGTACGACCTATGACTGATGGTTATCCTTTTCCAGATCCACATCAGGTAACCTATTTCAATTTATTTATAATGGTTTTCATATCTATCCTTTCTTACACACACACACACACACACACGCATGCATACCACGCACACATACGCTCTTTCTCATTACATAGTCTGGAGCTCTCCTCTACCACCAGAACCTTCAATAGTTTCACACAAATTTTCGTTTTTCTCTTTGTCTCTGTATTACTTGGATAATCTTGTTAGCATTGCCTGCAATACCATTAGGTATATGTGCTTTTATATGTTCAATAAATGTAAGTATATAATAATTTGTGTTAATGAAGTCATCTATCATTTGTTGTATGCCATATATACATGTACATGTATATATATCCAATATATTAATACATAATTATATATTATATTATGTTAATATGTTTAATTATTTCATAGTCTAAAAAATTACAAGATAATGAACAATATGAGAAAGCAAACAAGAGAGGATCTTATGCCATGGGATTAAATATGATATCATTTGTTATTGGAGCTGGATGGTTAATAGTGATAGTTTTAATTTTACTTTTTAGTTCTCCATTATTTAACAATCTATACTGACAATGTTGAAATAAGAGAATAATATTATCTAGTTATACAATGAATATATCATGTCATTTAATTATTGTCTAATATTTTATTGTTAAATTTTTATTAGAGGTCAATTATATAAATGGGTTGGGCTTAGATTCTTATACACATGTCTGTATTGGGATCTATTACTTCATTGTTAGTGAACATTATGTGTTAATGTACTGTCTATGGCTTGAATGTTTGGCTTTTTATTGTGTATATACTGAAATCTGATTGGTTGGAAACTGAAATAATTATGTGGTAAGTCTATATGAAATATTGCAGCTGTAGACAAAACATATTCTACAATAGCTCCATTGTTTCTCTTCTTCAATAAATAAGTCTCTGTTATCCAATGACTTGCTGCTGTTCTATAAAGAGAATTAAACTAGGAATAGTAATCCTAAATTAAATAGTACTAGTTGGATCATCTGCAAATCTCTCATGAATCAGGTTAGAATGAAATCATTGTTGTATAAATCAATATAAAAATAATTAATTGGTTTGTTAGTATTATTTTCCATTATTATATGTAGTGTTATCTTAAATGATTTAATAATTCAGCTGGAATATTTGAAATTTGATTTAGTTCAGCAGTGAACAATGGTGTCGGTTATTGTTCTATATGTTAGAGAGATGATTGTAAATAAGACTATGTTTAATGTTTTGTGTAAACTTCGTAGACTATTGTAGTCACATGACCATGGTAAATGTGTAGGTCAGTAAAGCCTTTAGTTGATTATGGTCAGTTATATATAAATATTATGTATTTGTAGATAGGGTATGTATGTTCTGTGATATCTCTATTCTCTTGTTCAATAAATTTGTTATTATTAACTGTTTTTCATTAGTGAATTTGTTTGAGCCACACTTCATATCATAAACCCCCTTTAATTTGTTTTAAGGTGTTGTTATCATTATTACAAATTTATTTATATTGTTAGTTGGTAATTCAGGTAGAGTTTGTAAGTATATTTTTCTCTGTATTTTAATTTATATTTAATTAATATATAATTACAAATAAGTTAATCAAAAGTTAAGACTCAGTGTATCTTGTTCTAAAGTGAGGTGCTTGATTACCAGTGACATTTGGCTGATAACATTTGAAATATTTTATCCAAGTTTTTTGGGTGGTTTTAATGTTACGAATGTAGCAGTTTCTCCCTCCAAGCCTTTTATTACTCCTGGCTTCAGGTTCACATATTGGTGAGGGAACTGGTCTTTAGTTGTGCATTCTATAGCTTTATGATGGCAGTTGATGTCTTCCTTGAGATTGAACCTCAGCTTGAAAAAATGATATCCGGCCTTTAGATTACTTGGGACTACATCAATGATAAATAATTCAACTTAAAACTTCAAACATACTCAATTTGTTAAGATTAATTTAGTAAGGAAGTGATTTTAAATTACATATATATATATATATATATAATCATGATAACGATTTCTAATTTCTCGTAATGATTTACCACTTTGTGCTAATTCTAATCATATCACTTTTAATACAATACTTATAGTGAATGTATTGTAACACAAGTACTTTGTTAAGGAGTTAATCATATCACTTTTAATACAATACTTATAGTGAATGTATTGTAACACAAGTACTTTGTTAAGGAGTATACTTACAAGTATGAAACTCAGAATCCTCAGAATATCTAACTTGATGCTGACCTCCTCCTAATGGCTCAGTATCCTCCTCCTATAACAGAAAAAAGTTTAATCAATTAAGTTACTATTTTGTGCGTGGTGGGTGGGATGGCAGGTGACACATTTTTAAACAGAGAGTCAGGCTTACAAGTAAACAGTAATGTCCTCAATGTTTATATATTGTACTAGAATCCTTTCTATCTTAACTAAATACTAGTAGATTTCATTATCTCAAGCCCATATAGATTATCCATAATCAGTATTAATATGTTATTACGCTACATATAAGACAGCTTACATAGAGATCGACAGCTTGTATAGATGGTAATACTCCTGCCATAAGTTCAAGTGATTATAGTTACTCACTCTTGTTGTTAAAGGTCTACTTTATCCACACTTACAGACGTATCTATACAAACTACTACTCTTCTGATCGACACAAACCAGTCTAACTAGTTTTATTCTATTACGTCATTAATAACATGTTGTTTTATCTGCTCACGTGATAATCTCTCTTTGTTAAACTGATCATTACATCACTACTATGATAGAAAACATTATGACAGTTACTATTGAGTGTTACCTTTGATTGTTAACTTAATATCTACAAAATATTTTACCACAAGAAGGAGACACTACTCAATATTAATAGTTAATAATCTCTAAAAAGAATAGCAAATATTGTCCTATGTCTTTGTTCTAATGTAGTAATGACAGAATATCTAAAAATCCTTTATAAGTATCCAATTCATGACCATAATTATTTGGAAACTTTTAAGTACCGTCCTTCTTTCTTTTTATGTTTACTGCATATAATGTATATTAGGATTTATTTTAATTACTAAATTTAAAGGTAATATTAATTAGTAATATGTTAAAGTCAAAGAAATGATTCATTTTAGGACAATTGTTTTTTCTTAACAAATTACACTACTATATAAACATGTTTTATGTTAACAATCTTGAAACAAATCTAAACATGATTGTAATCATAACATAAGAACATTAAACATTGTTTAGTGTGTAACATGATACTTTGATTTATGATATCATCATATGGGTGGAGTTAGACTAGTTTGTAATTGGAGTCGTCTATCCTAAATTGTTTAGACTATCATACCTCTAACATATTTTGATAACACAGCTGGTTTAGGATATCTTGTTATTGAAAGGAGAGCTGGGAATTCTATTGATAATGGTCACGTGATTTCCCGTAATTATCAATATTATGATAGTATTATATATCTCTTATTACCGCCCATATATATCAATGAATATATTATCTCTTAACTATCATACAGTACAGCTGGTCACCTTTGTGTTATTTGTGTAAATCACAATGATTCCAAACTATAATAACATATTACTAAAATAATTGAGTTATAATAATTGATTGTTTTCTTGGCCTTATCAAAATTGGTATATGTATACTTCATGACTATTATAAAAACATTAGTATTAATAGGATTATATTTAAATCTCTATTGTTTGTTAATATACATTATTATAATTATATATTATTTAACGTTTTTTAAGAGTTTAATTAATCATTGTCAGTGTTGTGTAATATGTTAGTTAATATTACATGTGCTGTGTGTGTTCATGTATGCCTGTGTATGTGTCTGTGTGTGGTGGGTGTGTCTACATAATATAAAATATTTCTATGATCTGTAACATCGAGATTTAACATTTATTTTTATGATAAATTAAATGATTTATTTCTTACTCACAACCACAGTACATGTAACATGTACATGTAAAATGTAACACACTTCCCGACCTACATGGAGGGAAGTTTGTTTTCCCTACTCCCTAAATAGATTTATTATTGAGTATTAGTCATATATTAAGACCAATTATTATCTATTATAGTAAAAACATTTATCTTATCAACTTAATCAGAAGATGTATCCTTAAAAGTCCAACGTGGTCTCTATATTGACTTGTTAAGGTTTTAATAGTAAACAGCACACTTATAAAGATAACTCTTTGATACTATTGCTTGCTGACAATGTATAAAGTAATCATAAACAATTACATTACTCATAGAATTATCTTTAACTATTATTTCTTCACTCACCGCAGCCATTCTTTAAGAAGCAATAAGATTATATATTTGACCTTTCTCTATGTCTTCTTGTCACCTGACAATATCCAGTGTACCGTCATGTACATTACCGAATATTACAATGATTCAATTTATCCATTGTATGTGTTCTGTATAATTCAACTAATGGACCAAGCCCCTATCGCTGTTATAGTAAACACATTGTTTTCATTCCTCTTTACTTCATTCCTCAACATCTTTCGTTGCTCAATCTTAGATAATATAATTATATGAGGTCCCATTTCTCATCAGTTAATTATTATTATGTAGTTAAGGTCTGTTTAGAATTATGACTAAGTATTAACTCTTCAAAACTGTAAGCTGTAAACTTAGCATTCAAATTTGAAGTTTTAGTGAAACTATTTTGGATAGCAATGGAGGCAGAACAGCACTCTGATGTCAGTAATTAATACTTCATTTTGTATTGCTCAATAATTGGGTTCACTCATCTTATTGTGCAATTGATTGTAAATATCATCTGTTCTTCTAAAATATATATAGTAAAAAGTTCAATAGATTGTCCTGTAATATACAGCTTGTTGTCTTAAAATACACATATTTGTTCAACATATTAGTTTATTTCCCTACAATATATTAACTATTATGTATTATAGTCAATAATGTTTAGTTTGTTTGTGTATATAAACTCTATAATAATATGATTAAATTATTAAAGCCTATTGTTTATATTTTAACAATAACAATAAATTTATATTGTGACATTTTACAAACAAGAGTTTATTATTCTTACCTCCTATCCTGGGTAGCATTTTCGCTGTTTCAGCTTTTTCAGCATAGCAAGAATTATAACAGCTTCTCTGATATCTTCCAAGATAAACAACTACCTCTATATACCTAGTGCCAAAATAGAAGATTGTTCTAGTACTACACTTATGTGGAATGGAGATTGTGGGAGTTCTGTAACCATTAAAAGGAAATATGATAGTAATATTTATATTATGTTACTATATACTACACAATGTGAAGTAAGTTAATGTTCTATGTCATATAGTATTTAGCAAATATAATGAGACAGCATTCTTCACTCTTTTGATAGACATATAAGCCAGTTAAACAATGTAATAATTACTAAACACTATTATATTTTGTTAATTATATAATATCTTTGAAAACCCGACCCTTTTATTCCACCCATCACTACTAGTTACAAGCCACATCCTATCATCCCACCCACCACTATTATTATAACCCCACCCTACTATCCCACCCACCACTATTAATTACAACTTATTTTTGGAAACAACTAATGATAATACTTCCCTCATGAAATACATACCAACTTGTGTAATATTTTCTTTTTCCTAGGTAATATGTTAAATTATAAGCTGAAGTGAATTGTCCTCATGTGCTATATATATCACATGATATTCACATGATTTAGCAAATTTCTCATGATTTTTTTTCTCTTTCCCTTAGTCCAGACTTTAATAGAATTTATAAAAATTAAACTTTCATTCTTTTCTCTGTCTCTGTATTACTTGTACAATGTTGTTTAGAATGCTATTAACTACATCTGCTCTTATATGTTCAATACAAGTAAGTATATGATAACTTAATTGTGTAATGTAATGTTATTTATTTTAGTCTGTGAAACTAAGAGAAAAAAAGGATATAGAATAGAACAAGGGAAAGTGGATTATATTCTGAATATATTATAAGTATATTTTCTATTGTTAATTTTATATATGGATATTATTGTGGGTTGACTACTATTATTATTATTATTAGTATTATTATTATTATTATTATTATTATTAAACATTTATATTAGTTGATTTGTTTATCTAATTAATAATTACAGTTGCAGGCTGTTTATAATCATAGTCTGTGTTTTATTATTAATAAATATGAGTGTGGCATGGGTGTGGCTTTATCTAAGATCTTGCAGTAGTTCACGACAAGACAGGTATGTTATAATAATAATAGTGTGTGTTAATTCTAACTATAGTCATCATATTCTATTTATAATGTAGTAAGATGTTTGGTTTTGTCCATCTGCTAACATTTGATTTCTATAATGATACTGACTATTTTATTGATTTTATTGTACAATATTGCAATAGTATACATATTTATTATTGCAATAACATAGTCTGAAGATCAATCTAGTGCATTATTGACTTTTTTTTGACATTTCTTAATAATTTCTCCACCAACCAGATAGACATCAGATCCTGTTGACCCTCCAATGACACTTCAAATGAAACTGCTTAGCTGTTTTTTTATCTGTCTCTGGAAAATAAATATATAACAACTGAACTAGATCATTACAAATGAAAAGTGACATCACGGACAGTTTGTTATGAGGTAAGGAAAATAGTATATACAATTATTATCTTAATAGATTTCAATTTCAAATATATTGGTTAGTTATTATTCTAGATATATTGTAATAATTAACAACTGTTAGTAACTGGTACAAACTGGTACAAGTTATTTTAATTCGTTATTGATATGCTATCTAACTTATTGACCTAATATGATCATATTAACTTATTGTCTAATATGGTCATATTAAATTATTGATCTAATATGGTTATATTTAACGTACCTTCAATATCAGTGGGGCTTGTCTGCGTTTGTGCATCTTTGGTTTTCAACTGCAAGGGACTGGCGTCTGCCAAGTATATGAATTTGTGTGTGTGTGTGTGTGTGTGTGTTGAGAGAGAGAAAAAATTCCATTACATTTGATCTCATTACTTGGGTAGTACTATTAGTGATCTAACAAGATGGAGTAGTTTTATCAAATTTTAAAAGAATAAACAACAGGTACTGCCTCTACTACATTACAAGTATATTAATTTTATTACTAAATACAACTCAAGAATTTCCTTGTTCTTATTTCAACTCTACATCTAAAAGTTATACTAACCTCTTGTTTTGATTGAGCCATGTCTTTTCTAATAGCGTTCACTTACTAGCCTATTTTAACAGCAATCTTTGACAAAAGTAAATTTGTAACTGTGTATATTTTGTACGACAGTCACATGGACATTGACGTAACAAGTGTATATAATTAACCTGTTTAATCTTGTTCCTTGAGTGTTCACGTGATGTTCTTGTGTTTACCAAAGTGTGCTCTATTTACAGATGTTTTTGTTAGCAGACATTATAGGAATCCCCTCTGTTTTAATGTTGTAATAATTACATAATCAATATTCAAAAATTATTATCTTTATTTTTGAGTTCTTAGTCAAAAATTTGGTTTACTAAATTTGGACCAAGATAAAAACACAACTAATATAATAAATATTCAATCATTGCAAGCAAAAAGAATTAATTTATAATTATGTTCAGAAATCTAACTGTGCAAACTCAATTTTGAGTGGGTCCAAATTTTGTAGGAGAAAAAATTTTAATGTTTCTCTTGCTAAATTTGAGCACTGGGAGCAATTTTTGTGACAATCGTTGTACACTCTTAAATAGGCATTAATACAATTAACACAACAACTAGTTACTAGTTGACCTAGCCCACTTTATTAGTAGGGTTTTCCCCTGTGTGTGTGTGTGTGTGTGTGGTGTGTGTTTGTGTGTGTGTGTGTGTGTAAGTTGATTTTAATAATATTTTCAATGATATGACAGATGATACAAAATAATTATAACTGATGACAATTGATTTGACAGATAAGTAACAATATGATAATCATGTGTCTATAATGTACTGACATAAGTATATTAAACATAATGTTAGAATGGATGAAATACCTGTGATAAAATGATTATTAATAAGATCAATAATATGTTATTAACAAACAAAGCTTGATGATAAATTAATGTATATGATGATTTCAAGATATCTGTGCATACAAATAGTACAATAGTGAGGTTGATTTGGTTACCCATGACTTTGTTAATATAACAAATGAAATTTTTTTCCATTCATGTCTCTAATGACTCTCCTTTCAAATACTAAACGCACTTTTCAGGGTACTGATTTCCTTCTCTAGTCTCTCGTATTGGATGCCTTAGATAGTATAGGTCATCTTTAGGATAGATCTCTGCAGGAGGAAATGGTCGGTAAGCACTCTTTGGGTTGCTGAGAACTAAAAAGATTAGAATTTATGATCTGTGGTATAGTCACAAATATGATTTCCTTGTTTAGTAAAGTAATGTGATCTGTGTACTTGAATAGCAAGTACTTACAATTAGCTGGATCATCATCATTTCTAATGGGGATTCTGATCCTGTTCCTGTTTCCTTGAGATCGTCTTGTTGGCCCATTATTTCCATTTATGTTCTGTGACTAAAATATAATATGATTTATAACAATATGTTCTGTCATTGTGTGTGAATTTATGTAAGAGATTTAAGTAAGATATGTAGTATGAATATGTTTGATCACCAGGTTTGATATTCTGAACTAGAGTGTGATACAATGGATATTTTAAATCTTTAGTCCTTTTTTCCATCTTCCATTGATTGTTGTATAGTATTTAGAAAATATCTGGTAATATTCTATATGTCAGTACTGATTTGGTTTCTTATAGTAAATGTGTGGTGGTGTGTTGGTCTGTCTCTCTCTATATATGTGTCTGTGCTCTGATGTTTATAACACAAACATAAAAGATGGGAAACTCATTAAAGGAAAAATTGTGGGACTTTCCCCAACAAGAAGTGATAATAAACATATATTATGTTAAAATAAATTCGTTCTACCATTTTATAAATGATTTACTAATTATAGTATATAACAATTAAAGTAGTTATTACCATACTATAATGGTGTTGTTTTTTAAGGTACGTCATATGATAAGTAATTGGGAACTTAAAAAACACAATTATTGTACGATAATTGCCAACTTTAAAATTAAAAAATAACACTTTAATTAGTTTGTAGTAATCAATATCTCTAGTATTACTATATTTACTCACTGTACTCATCTTGTCAACAATGATATCGCCTTCTCAGACTACTTACACTTACAGTATATCACTCCACATTAATAAACAACATGTGATTTTCACTTAATAAACTGCACGTGCTCATAATTACTGATACATCATGTGATTAAATTTTTCCATTTTAGACATTATTATGACTAACAGACCAATACCCCTATTATAGTATGTATTGACATTTTCTCATTCCCTTGTCGCCTGTATTCCTCGACAACTTG
The DNA here is from genome assembly GCF_016097555.1 of Gigantopelta aegis. Lineage (NCBI taxonomy): Eukaryota > Metazoa > Mollusca > Gastropoda > Neomphalida > Peltospiridae > Gigantopelta > Gigantopelta aegis. The sequence continues at coordinate 57,412 of NW_024533185.1, forward strand.
TTACATAATTCTTGATAATATCTCTATTTTATAAGTATCATTTATCTATTATTTTAGTTGATACTGTGTAGTTACCTATATCTCTATGAAGTTATTGTAATTAAGCTATATGTTGTGTTAAGATTCAATTATGTTGTATTTTTATTCTTTATTTGTTAATGAAATGATTCTTATCTGAAGAGACTTAATGCATCATTGTTTTATTACAATTTATTATATTGTCTGCCATATAATCTCATGATAACAATCAATACATATTATATTATATGTCTCATACTTTATTTCCTATAGACTATATATGTCTTACAATCTAATTGATGTTAGTTTATTTATATACATATAAATGTTATAATTATGATAAAATTAAGACATTATTCATTTATAACAATAATCTTATACACTCACCTCTCCTTGTATTGGTGATGGAGGTGTTGTCACAATACAGTCCATTAGCTGTAATAGTTTCATCATTAGCAGTCACCTGGAAATATAATAGTCACTCAGGTTACAAGAATAGCTAACTAACTACCTACTGTACACTACAGGAGTGTACTGGTATTTTTATATAACTGTGGGAGTTCTGTATCCATTAAGGGTAGTCCATAGTAATAAATAATATTTGTTATATACAACACAAATAGTAATTGTAGTAAGTTAATGCTCCATGATATGGTATTCAGTAATTGAGACAACATTCTTTACATATTATCTTTACCAGCTGTCACATAGTTGGCATAATAAGATATATATATATATATTATGGTATAAATTGAATTAAACAGTCTAATAACTAAATTGTGTCCTAATGAACTAGACTCCACCACCCACTACTATTGTATTATTAAAATAATAGTCAGTTAACCTATTAATAGTGTCACTTAAAGTAAAAAAATACTAAAATCACTTTCTAGCAAAACCTAGTTTAGTATAGTTATATGATGTTTATAATAATAACTAACATCATCATAATAGTCATGACTATAACTATTATTATTATATATAGTGTGATGGATCCTACAAGCACGTGGTTACTAAAAATAGTTAACATATGTTACTATATTTAGACTTTAGGCAAGTTTAAGATATAACATATTGATGGATTAATCCTGTGAATGGTGGTTACACACAGAAACAATCCACATAATAAATGATTTATACTCACAACTATTACTCATAAAGATTATATAATCACAGTTAAAATAATGTCAATAGTCATACTACATTTCATACGAGCTTTATATAACTGGATCATATGCTATTATACTTACAACTGGTTATCGATGATGTATCATCCTTGTTATTAGGTAGTCTCTTTCTCTGTCCACAACTGACTATAGTATCTGTGAAAACTTCTTACCAACTGACCCGAACTATTCGCGATTGTGATAGTTATTGTTTTAATCTCACGTGATCATCATACTAACTAGCTCTCGTCAAAGCATATTATATCAATTATATGTACTTATAACTACAATATTAAGAAAATATTATGATAATGATGTTGTATTAAATAAAATGTGTTATGCTAACGTCTATATTATCACAATAATCATTATTAACAAATGAATTGGTTGCTATCCCTTAATTCTAGTGGTTCTATTATAAAGCATTCAATAGTCTTTAAAATTACTAGACACTTTACACAAAGCTGTCATTCAATCTTTATCTATTTATAATAATAGATAACAAAAGGAGAGGGAACACAACTGACAAACCACAAATAACAAGAAATGACTAACAAACCACAAATCCCCACCCACCCAATATGTAGCCATATTTTTACTCCTACTACCCTTTTCTCTTAATAGTGTCCTTATTTTTATGAAGATAAGTATTGTTTCTCTAAACCAGTTAACTATAAAGCCAGAAATTTTCTATTCATTGTTATATACAAATATTTATATGAAATGTAAATGATATTTTTAAAAGACCAATAAAGCAGATATTCTTTCTTATTATGTAAAACATATTTTATGTTATAAAGATGTTTAAACAATGTAAAACATAATTATAATCATAACACACTGGACCATAGAAAAATTGTTAACAAAATTAGACTATTACTTTTTACTAAAATGACACATTTTGCTTTGATCAGTGATATCATGGGTGGAGCTATTGTTATCAAGACTATCTATCCTATAGAGTTTAGTTTACCTTTGTTATTTGTAATTCCATCTCTCTGTCAACGCAGCTATGTTTTAAAAACTTTATCAAATGAACCAGCTGTTGTAATTATGAATTTTGTTATAATATACTCCTTAACATTACGTTCAACAATACCGTATATCTCATTTCAATTATTATAGTATCATATGATAGAGCCTATCACTTTGACTTTCCATATATAATTAATGCAATTAGTTTGTATTAGTCCATCTGTTTTATATTATATTCATTCTGTAAACGCTTGTCAAATAGTTAAGGTAACTGGATATACTCTATTAAGAATTAATGTAAATTTAAACACTCCAATTATCTGAAAAAAATATTGACAATTTTTTAAAAAATAACAAATGTTCACTTCTTCTCTTTCCTATCTCCATGTTTGACCAAATCTTTACACATAAACTAAACATTGACATCAATATGTGATTGTTGATTGGGTGTATAGTACATATATACTTCTACTACTACTATTATAAAAACATTATTTGATAAGACTATGTTACACTTGATATAAAGTTTAAGCAGTTACCATAGTTCAAATAAATAAATTTGAAATTAATAACATTAAAATATCTAATTACATTAATACATAATTAATTTGCAGGTGATTAAACTCAACTAATAACACTTACAGAGTATATAGTTGTCATATTGGTGAGAGTACTAGTTTTTCTTTGACATAGCCATATCTCCTTTTATCAGCTATCAACTAATCTTTTATGAATACTAACTATAACAACCAGTTATGATGATTAACCAGGCTATTGCTACGGCATGTGATAAATATGAATTTAATTATTAAAGTCCGGCCTCATCAATAGTTATCTCTGATATCATGTTATAGTTTTCTTTGTGATTTCATAGATTCCATTATCAATTGCCAGTAGTCATTATCATAAATGACCTATTTGTTGACCTGACAATACTCCAACTTTTAATGCTCATCAGTAACTTGAACTAAATTAAATAAAAATTGTGTCTAATTTGAGTGTGCCAATTGTACTATTGTGTTCCTTTACTTTGGTGATATCTGTTCCTATAGTAGTATATATTGCTATATTTGGTAATTATTTGGTATACAATAGTATTTTGTTTATAAAATTATATAATTTTGTTTTGTTTCTAATAAAATTCTTGTTTACTAAATTTGGACCAAAATAAAACACAACAATATATAGTCACTCATTTGTGAGCAACAAGAATGTAATCTATAATTATGTTATATTATGTTCGAAATGTAACCGTACAAACTCAATTTAAAGTCGGGTTCAATTTGTAGGAGAAAAAAAATTGGAATGTTTTCTGCTAAATTTAGC